>NW_023459164.1:58237-72039 GCF_013731165.1 Rhagoletis pomonella | reverse complement strand
TTAAAGGCGCTAGCAGTCACCGACGTAAGCGTACGTTCACGTGTCAGTTGACACCATCAAACTTATGAGGGCGCCATGTAAATGAAAACTCACCATCGTGTACGTGCGACTATTACGCGTGACGTGGACTGCTTGGTGGAGTGCAATAACGCCCGCGAAAAACGCCCATGGGCTTTATTTCTTTCTTTAGGAAATAAAGCCCATGGGCGTTTTTTTCGCGGGCGTTATTGCACTCCACCAAGCAGTCCACGTCACGCGTAATAGTCACACGTACACGATGGTGAGTTTTCATTTACATGTCGCCCTCTTTCTCTAGGAAATAAAGCCCACTGACGTTATTGCGTTTTCGAAAAAGAAATTAAGCCCGCGGGCTTTATTGCTTTTTGCCGGTAGGCATTACTTCTCTTTCAATATGGCAATAACGCCCGCGGGCTTCATTTCCTAAAAAATGAAATAAAGCCCGCGGGCGTTATTTCATCTCTATTGTGGCTCTTGTCTCCAATTTGGAATATGTACATCCAAGACCCCCTGTTCTAAATACAAACTAACTAATATGATAACATTGAACTAAATATTTGTTTTCCTTTATTATACGAAGAAATTGAAATTAACAAATTTCAATGCATATATTTAATAAATATGTATGTATGTATGTACATGTGTTTGAAAATTAAATAATTCAAAGTTTCAACAAAAAAAGGAACATGAAAAAGTAAAAAGTTAAATAAATGTTTTCGTCGATTGCCGAATTATTTGAAGGCAAATTGGACACAAAATGCTTGTATTACCATTTAGATTAGTACGCGTACTGTTCTCTGCAAAGCAATTTGTGCAAAGTTTAAAATGATTGGCCGAGCTTCTCCTCCGTTTGGCAGTGTGTGCCTTGATGTCACATAAACCACTCGACCACGGTTGATTTATTTTATTCTGCCCTTTACTAGTTTTTGTTGTTTGCGAAATCAGTCGTCTTGTCAGTTAAAACAACCCGTGCGTCATCCACATCACCACAGTATTTCTGCGGCGTGGGTACACAAACAACCCCAACTCCTCATTTTACAAATAAATTTTCCGGCGTAATGGCGAGGGAAGGAACCGAGCCTGTTGGCGCTCAACCGCGGTGGCCCGCACGTGCCGCGACCGTCCAAGTTTGCGCGCCACCACTGAAAAACCTAAGACGCTGAGAACAAATATGCGCATCGCATTGAAGGCTAAAAAACAGTAACAATTTACCTTTAATTTCCAATAATTTGCCTATAAGTTATTGGCAAAAATACCGTTCGATTTTATGCGTATACTTCAGAACTACACTGTATGCAAAAATAAAGAGCAATTCGCTTAAAATACGTTCCATTTTATGCAAAATGTATGCCTGTATACATAATTGAAATGCTTCAGTAAAATAAAGCTTTATTCCTTTTTTATGCAATAAATCAAGCGGGCGTTATTTCCTTTTCTTTGGGAAATAAAGCCCACAGCTATTATTGCTCTTTCGCAAAGGAAATAAAGCCCGCGAGCTTTATTGCCTCTTATTGGTGGGCGCTATTTCCCCTTCGAAATGGAAATAACACCCATGGGTTTTATTTCTCTCCTTTTTGGGAAATAAAGCCCATAGGCGTTATTTCCCCAGGCGTTATTGCACTCCACCGTACTGCTTCTCTCTCTCTCTCTATCTACAGTAAATTGTATATGATGCTTCGTCAAACAGACACGGCATAGTACACGTCGAAGAGTGTGGGCAACTAAGAAAACATTTTCCTGTAGACTTATAAATAAATAAACAGGAATATTTTGTGCTTCGTGTAAGTACATATGTATATATTTGCAAGAACTTAAAATTCCCGTGATTTAGACATTATTGAAATTCATTTAAGTATAGCTCTTTTCAATTCTTTTTAGATTATAATATACATACATTTGTAGGGAAACGCATAAATTCTTCGCTATTCGCCGAATTCCATTGCAGGTTCATTCTAATCCACTTCGACCTCTTCTTCAGAGTTGGTATCATTGCTAGAATGTAGCGTTATTTCGATTTCGATGATCGAATTATTATGATGACCGTCGCCACCGGCTTCTTCATCAGTTATTATTTGTCTACTAGACACATGTTCAGAGATAAACGTGTTATCTATAATTTGAAGTTTGGACTGACTGTGAATAGGAGTATTTTCAGTGATCAAACCATCGTTTATTAAATGGAACTCTTCATTTTCGTTAGACTGTTGTAAATCAAATACAGCGTAAGAATTTAGCGTTTGTTGTGGTGTGCTTATATCCGTTTTTGCGGATAGAACTTCATCGGAAGGTACAAAAGGTTTTTCATTGTCATCACGCAATCGTGGTTCTTCATCGCAATCATGGTTTATAGTTCTACCTGGCAGCATAATGTCTTGCGATTCCGGTTTGGAAAGATTTTGATTTAAAGGGGCGTTAATCTTTGTGTCGTGTTCTCTACAATAGTTACGAACTATGTTCTTCTGCGAAGCGCGATCAGAAGAAATCAACGAAGGCGAGGACCTTTCAAAAACTGCACTTGCTTCAAGGTTTTGTTGAAAAGCGTAATTTTGATTCTGGCTATATTTTAAGCCGAGGGAGCGTTTGTTATCGCTTACGATATTACCTCTGCTCCTTATATTCCGTCTATAGCTACTGGAACAGCTAAAACTGCATGCTTGATTTCTTTTTCTTCTTATCAACTCCACAAGGTTCACGCATTCTTTTACGCGGTGTCTTCGCAATTTGTTATGCTTCATAATGACAAAAGTTGCATTTATGCCTGACCAGTGAAAGTTAAAATACGAGTATTGTTGGAAACTCAGAATTTTGTGTTGTACTAAGTAAATTCTTATTCTTACTGAAAAATATATGTATTTAACAACGTTTAATGCAAAATTTAAAATTTCAATTTAATTTTTAATGACTTTAAGTCATAAAAATTCAATGCAAAATTGATACTACACAAAATTTGACTACAGTTAAAAATGCTTTACAGTCGAACAAATATATAAGTTTATGTTCACACAGAAAGCTATGCGGAGCCGAGCTAAGGGAGGCTGTTGGTGTTCACACTGAACAAAGCGGGCTGTAAAGTTATCTCAAAAATTACCTTCAATGACAACAGGCAAAATATTTGTTCAATTTGCTGCAATTGCTTGCTCTAACAATACATTTTCATTTACATATTTAAATTTTTTGTTCATATTTATCAGCATCAAGAGTCTGAAAAATCTAAAGGAAAATTTAAAATCAAATCAGCTCCAAAAAACACTTCTGAGAATGCTTGCTGTATGAACACGTTTATATAGACACACTGATTTGAAAGCTTCGCCCCGCACCCTAAAGCAATCAGTTATGCTTAATTATCCTTCTAGCATTTGAAAGACAATTCCATCGCTAACCGACAAGATGCCATTACTTCGCCGCTATTGGGAATTAATATCGGGATAGGACCTACGAAAAAAATTCTATTGCCCCGTTTACATTATTCCAGTAGCATGCCAATCCAGTGAGGCAGCCCAGCGCTGAATCGTTACTAGCATAGAATAAACAGGAACTGACATGAACTGATTCCAGTGATCGGACTTCTACCACATTGTTGTAGATCTGCCATTTTTTGACCATCTACCACATATTCGCATTTATGAGTAGTTTTATTTTTGCTCGACATAATTTTCTTAATTTTAAGAGAAAAAATTGTCCAACACTAAACACTAACAACAGGCAGAATGGGATTGTAAATTAAACTGTAAAACATTAAATTTTCTCAATATTCAATTTTTCGACAGTAAACGTGGTTCTTCTTCTTATTTGGCGCTGTAACCGCCTAAGCGATTTTGGCCGAGTCCAAAACAGCACGCCAGTCATTTCTCTTCTGTGCTAACTGACGCCAATTGAAAATGCCAAGTGAAGCCAAGTCCTTCTCCACCTGGTCTTTCCAACGCAGAGGAGGCCTTCCTCTTCCTCTGTTCCCAGCATCGCGGCCCGCGTTGAATATTTTCAGAGCAGGAGCGTTTCTGTCCATCCGAACGACATGGCCAAGCCAGCGGAGCCGCTGAATTTTAATTCGCTGCACTATGTCTATATCGTTGTAAAGCTCATACAGCTCATCGTTAAATCGTCTGCGATATTCGCCATCACCAACGCGTAAAGGTCCGTAAATCTTTCGCAGAATCTTTCTCTCGAAAACTCAAAGAGCCGCCTCATCAGATGCTTTCATTGTCCATGCTTCCGCGCCATACACCAGCACAGGCATGATGAGTGACTTATAGAGTGTGATCTTTGTACGACGAGAGAGGACTTTACTTCTCAATTGCCTACTCAGCCCAAAGTAGCACTTGTTGGCAAGAGTGATTCTCCGTTGGATTTCAAGGCTGACATTATTATTGGTGTTAATGCTGGTTCCCAAATAAACGAAGTCGTCTACTTTTTCAAACTTGTAACTGTCAACAGTGACGTGGGTGCCAAGACGCGTATGCTCTGACTGTTTGTGTGCTGACAGGAGATACTTCGTTTTGTCCTCGTTCACCACCAGACCCATTCGCTTTGCTTCTCTATCCAATCCCGAGAAGGCAGAACCGACGTAGCCCTTATTTTTACCGATAATATCGATGTCGTCGGCATACGCCAGCAATTGTACGCTCTTATAAAGTATTGTGCCTGAGCGGTTCAGTTCTGCGGCTCTTATTATCTTCTCCAACATAAGATTAAAGAAATCACACGAAAGTGGTTCCCCTTGTCTGAAACCTCGTTTGGTATCAAACGGCTCGGAGAGGTCCTTCCCTATTCTGACGGAGCTGGTGGTATTGCTCAACGTCATTTTACACAGCCGTATTAGTTTCGCGGGGATACCAAATTCAGACATCGCGGCATAAAGGCAACTTCTCTTCGTGCTGTCGAAGGCGGCTTTGAAATCGACAAATAGATGGTGTGTGTCGATCCTATTCTCGCGGGTCTTTTCCAAGATTTGGCGTATTGTGAATACCTGATCTATGGTGGATTTTCCAGGCCTAAAGCCACACTGATAAGGTCCAATCAGCTCGTTGACGGTGGGCTTCAGTCTTTCGCACAATACGCTCGATAAGACCTTGTAACCTATGCTTAGAAGGCTAATTCCGCGGTAGTTGGCGCGTATGGCGGGGTCGCCTTTCTTGTGGATTGGGCAGAGCACACTTAAATTCCAGTCGTCGGGCATGCGTTCATCTGACCATATTCTGCATACGAGCTGATGCATGCACCTCATCAGCTCCTCGCCGCCGTACTTGAATAGCTCGGCTGGCAGGCCGTCAGCTCCAGCAGCTTTGTTGTTTTTCAGCCGCGTAATCGCTATTCGTACCTCGTCATAGTCAGGCGGTGGGACAGCTACTCCATCATCATCGACTGGGGACTCGGGTTCGTCTTCCTCACTACTTTCAGCGCTGCTACCATTCAGTAGGTTATAAAAGTGTTCCCTCCACAATTTAAGTATATTCTGGACATCGGTCACTAGGTCGCCATTGTTGTTCTTACAGGAGTTCGCCCCGGTCTTGAAACCTTCCGTAAGTCGCCTAACCCTCAGGTAGAATTTTCGGGAGTTCTTCCTGTCGGCCAGCATCTCAAGCTCTTCGCACTCACGTATTTCGGCCTCTCTCTTCTTATTGCGGCAAATACGTCTCGCTTCCTTCTTCAGTTCCCTATAACGGTCCCACATGGGTCGCGTTGCGCCCGATCGCAGCGTGGCCCTGTAGGCGGCATCTTTTTTCTCTGCGGCTTCTTGACATTCCTCATCGTACCAGTTGTTCTTTCGGGCTCGCTGAAATCCAACTACTTCTTCGGCGGCGGTACTTAATGATCGGGAAATGTGGTTCCACTGCTCGCGTACGTCGGATTGTTGAAGAGTGCTCTCAGAGAGCAGGTGTGTGAGTCGAGTGGCGAATAAATTGGCCGTCTGTTGTGATTGCAGCTTTTCGACGTTAAGCTTTCCTTGCATTGTTGGGCGCACATTTTTTGCTGCACAGAGGCGGGTGCGTATCTTGGCTACAACAAGATAGTGGTCCGAGTCGATGTTTGGCCCTCGGAGTGTACGTACGTCCAAAACGCTTGTAGCATGCCTTCCGTCTATCACAACATGATCGATTTGGTTTCTCGTTTTTCGATCTGGAGACAGCCATGTAGCTTGGTGGATGTTCTTATGCTGGAACCTAGTACTACATATTACCATATTTCGGGCCCCGGCGAAGTCGATCAGCCTCAGTCCGTTATCGGACGTTTCGTCGTGGAGGCTGAATTTTCCGACAGTGGCGCCAAAGATCCCTTCCTTGCCCACCTTGGCATTAAAATCGCCAAGCACGATTTTGACATCGTGTCGGGGGCAGCGCTCATATGTACGTTCCAAGCGCTCATAGAAGAGATCCTTGGACGCCTCATCCTTCTCTTCCGTCGGGGCATGGGCGCAGATGAGCGAGATGTTGAAGAATCTAGCTTTGATGCGGATTGTGGCTAGACGTTCGTCCACCGGGGTGAACGCCAGTACTCGGCGACGGAGTCTCTCTCCTACCACGAATCCAACACCGAATTTGCGCTCCTTTACGTGGCAACTGTAGTAGACGTCGCAAGGCTTCACGCTTACTTTACCTTGCCCCGTCCATCGCATTTCTTGGATGGCGGTGATGTCAGCCTTTGTCTTCCCGAGGACATCAACCAGCCGGGCAGAGGCACCTTCCCCATTAAGGGTCCGGATATTCCAGGTGCATACCCTTAAATCATAGTCCTTTATACGTTTGCCGTGGTCGTCATCAGAAAAAGGGGGTCTCATCCGAGGCTTGTTGGAATTTTTCATTGGGCGGGGTTTTAACGTGGCGGGACCCAAACCCAGCGCACGCGAAGTTTTACGCCTTCTCACTTTAGCTCGCTCCCAAACGGGTGTTTGGTTGCTACCCAGAGGATACGTGGATATAAATATCCGGACGTTGTGAGCTGCGATTTGAACCGTATGCACAAGAATCGCTTCTGGCCACTCCCAGGTGAATGTCAGTCAAAAGTTTTCCACTTCTGCGCACGGAACCATCGTCCAAACGTGGTTATATTATGTTAAATTACAAAATAATGATTTATAAAAATAATTAATAGCGTAAATTAAAAAAAACGGCTATTTTTGTGAAAATATTGGCAAATGTCAGTGCATCTAAAGTTTCTAAAGCGTTGTTTACTTTCAGTTGAGAATTGTCAAAATCGGCAAATCCCATGTAGCGGTTTCTGGAACGTGCCACATTTGTTCGCTACATCGTGATGTGATATAAAGAAAAGCTGTCAGCACTCTGCAAGGTTGCAGAAACCTTTCAAAATATGTTCAAAAAATAGCAGGGACATCAACCGGTTTTGAACCGGAAAACCGTTTTTTTCTATTAATTAACTGAACCTTTAACAGAACCGAAATTTTCCACAAATGTTCGAACCGAAAACCAAACCACTTTCTATAAAGGTTTAAAGGTTCGTTTCAACCAATTTTCCAGGGACGTGAATCGGATGAAAAATTTGGTCGGTTTGGTTCAGCGGTTCGAACCGTTTTTGCACTTTTGGATGGGTTCGCCGAAGCAGTTTTTTGGTCTTTAAACCGGGGCTTCGGTTCGGTTCAGCGGTTCGAAAAACAAAAAAATAACGTGGAAGTTTAAGTGTCACGTGCCAAGTGCATCAACGCACAAGTTTAAGTGTCAAATGAGTTGCCTTTACATTTTATATTGTCACATGCCATGTTTAACAAAAAGAAAAAAGAGGGTACATTTATCTATTGAAAATTGGTTGAAACGAACTTTTAAACCATTATAGAAAGTGGTTCGGTTTTCGATTCGGATCAAACATTTGTGGAAAATTTCGGTTAGGTTAATGGTTCAGTTAATTAATAGAAAAAAGCGGTTTTCCGGTTCAAAACTGGCTCACGTCCCTGCGATTTTCAATAGATAAATGTACCCACTTTTTTCTTCTTGTTAAACATGGTAATACCTACCATGTTTGTTTACCATGTGACAATATACAATGTAAAGGCAACCCATCTCATTTGACAGACACTTGACCTATAATCTGGTGCGTTGTTGCACTTGACACGTGACACTTAAACTTACACGTAATTTTTTTGTTTTTCGAACCGTTGAACCGAACCGAAACCCCGGCTCAAAGACCAAAAAAACCGCTTTGACGAAGCAATCCAAAAGTGCAAAAACGGTTCGAACCGCTGAACCGAACCGACCAAATTTTTCATCCGGTTCACGTCCCTGAAAAATAGCTTGATATGGAAGGAACTGCTTTACACGTTCAAGGAAAAAAACAGCAAAACTCAACGCAATCTTCACTGTATTATACTAAAATTAATTTTTTTAGATTCTAATTAAAATATTTGCAATTTATGTGAAACCTTGCAGAATTTTTTTAATTTTTGTACAAAGTTTGATCCAAAACCTGAGATCTACTACATTTTTTTCAGATTCTACCACACAAATTTTCTTTTTAAGCCCGATCACTTACTGATTCCAGTAAAAAGTTCATGCCAGTATTTCAATTGCCGGTGTACATATATTTCAAGCTAGTACTCATATGCATTGTATAGGCTTTCAAGTATGGAAAGCGCCATTTTGTTTGTTTACATTTGAAAACAGCTGAGATCACCTGATTTTCAATTCTCTCATTCTCCGCACAGTTACATTCAAGTTTCAGAAAAAACTTTAAAATGTAAATTGAGAAATATTTTAGAAAAATGTGTTTTTATTCATTTGAATTCATTACATAAGAAATTAAAAATGCATGCCAAGTCTTGCATTTCCAATAATAACGATAAATGTGTATGTTCCAGGCAATAATTTAAAATATTTGTGAAACTTATCGTTTTGCGGTAAAATACAACAATGTGTGTAAAATTCGTTGTCATTGTTTCTGTTTTGAACATCATATTCGTGCCTACCGGTGGAAAAAATAGGTAGATTTGCTTTTGTTTTTAAGAAACCATATAATTTAATATATATTTCTTTCCAGAGCGACATACGGACAAGTAAGATGATCATCGTTTCGGCAAAATTGTAGTAAACTTGACCGGTCGTTTGAACAAATGGTTTATTTTCTTGTACAAGCAGCCGTGGCCCGAGCAGCGCAAATCGTGGCAGAGAATTATAATTGATAAGGAAAATAATAGTGCGATAAGAAACTGGAGCTCGGGGAAAACTATAATTTACGTCTCTACCCAGCACGTACGCATGTGTGGGTGCATTTGCGATTGTGGCCTAAGCAGCAGCCCGAAAAACCTTACCAAACCTTTTTTTATTTTACGCTTCAGGCTTACGCAGTTCTAGATATCCAATTCCAATTGTACATCAACGTTATGCCACAATCACGTGCCGCCGCAGCTGCAGCTACTGGCAGAGGCCCACTGGCACTCGTATAAATTGGCCACTATTTACTGGACGCAACACTCGGCACGGGCACTTTTGGTAAAGTAAAGATTGGCGACTATCAAATGACGCACCACAAGGTAGCAGTAAAGATATTGGGCCTCATGAATAAAAAGTGAGTTTAAGCGCCAACTCGATTTTCAGTACAAATTCTTGAGCTTGAGCTCGCCCCTTCATTGCAAAAATTGAGTCTGAGCTTAGACTCATTTTTTATGCATGAGGCCCATTAAATCGCATAAATTGGTTGGAATGGTTGGAAGTGGACCAACAACTTCCTGCCTTCTCGTCAATTTGATTACGTTGTGTTGACTACCTCCGGAGGCATTATGGATCTTGAGGAGGCCAGACGGAAACATTTGCGAGGCAAAATGCTAGGATTCTTATTCTGGGTATTTACACTTTTATTAGTGTATTGAAGCTATTGCAGCTGGCAAGAGCACCATGTTTATATTATTTTTTATAAAAATAAAAAGATGAAAGCCACTTAAAGTAATAAGTAAATTTGCGTGGAAGAAAATAAAGAATAAAGAAATTTGTATGATGAATATCGCGGAAAATCGTTTGCATCAAAATTTCTATTCAAATTTGTATTTGAATTATGATATCAACAGGGATGCTTTGAAACATATCTTTGGAGAGAAATATTTATAATTCTTGTGATTATTGATTTTTTTTTTAGAATCAAAAAGCTAGTTTATATTAAAAAATATATTTAGACTACAAGTATGTAATGTACTTTTATTACGAATTGAAACGATTTTAATGAGTATTCATAGCTTCATAGCAGTTACATCAAAATGCATATTTAATAAGAAAGAGTACAAGATTGCCCAGTCATAGTGGCGATGATATTTCTGTACAAAAAGTAAACAAAGCCGAATTGCATGTTAAAAGAAAATGCCAGAGCAGTAAATTTTCTCAATAATATATTTTTCGATAAAAAAAACGGGTTTTAATTGTGCTAAATTCAAAAAATATATGATATACAATGACAATTAATAAGGAAAATGTGAGAAAACGGTAATTTTTGTGGAAGTATAAATGAATTTCAGTGCATTTAAAGTTTCTGATGCGTCGTTTACTTTTAGTTCAGAATTATCAAAATCGACAAATTCAATGTAGTTAAAAAAGTTCACAGAGGAAACGCCGGAAAACAATGTATGGGCGATGACATTAAATGTATAAAAATTTAGATGGCAACAGAATAATACCTACAATAAAAAAGCATCACTGAAGTGTGAGAAGGCTTTAAATGCCGTTTTAAAAAGGTCAATACATTTCTTATAAAATATTTTGATTTTTGCTGTGTGTGTCAAAGGGCTATTAAAGAAAATAAATTTCTGAAAAGTAATAAACAGGAAAAGAGTGCACACAAAGTTAATATTTTACCCAAATTCATAAAAAATTAAGAAATCGAATTTTTTATAAAAATGTCTGTACAGAGCTATATAAATCTATTTTATTTTTTTTTTAAATAAGGCCACTAGCATATACGGTTTTTTATAAATGAATCTTGTAGCGTCACGCTATATAAATACATATGTACATATATATGTTTTGGCTGGCGAAATATGTACTTTTGTCAACTAAGTAAAAAAGCGTATGAGTAAATTTAACAACATTAAAAAGTATTTAAATTTCTATGGCACAACACAGCAACTCTTTTTGTTGCACGAAACCCTTGAACACGTGCCTGTCATCTATTTCGTCTGTTTCGACATTTCGCTATTTTGCATTTCTTTCATTTTGACGTCATTCGCATTGTCAGATTTTTAAAATTCGTTTTGGTTCGACATTCTGCTATTTCATAATTCTTTCATTCTCATGTCATCCATCTTCCATTTCTTACCTTCCATTGCCGTTCGCATCATCGAACGTGCCTGTCAAACACTGCCGCCATCACGCTTTTCAGTTTGGCAGGCACGTCCGCTGTTAGAAAGAGAATAGACAAAAAGAGGCATAGGATTCCAATATTTGTAAGTATATACGATGCTCATATGCCAGTAGCCCTAGAATCGTGTAGATGGCCAATCGCGTAAATGGCCAATTGATTAATCAGTTGTTTAGTTAATCAATTGCTCGAGTAACTAAGATTTTGATTACTCAAAACGATGATTAATCGAGATTCTTAAAATTTAATTACTCAAAAAAATGAATTTTGCTCGTTAAAAAGAAAAATAAAAATAAATAATAAAGAAATGCTTTGGAAAAATACTTGGAAGTATAAACAGAACCAAATCGCTGTGTGAATTTCGTCGGTCGGGCGATGCCTTCGGGTTATATTCGCCGCAATATTTCGCCCAGTAAAACAGAACAGCAACAAAACTCGCATCAATTGAATGACAAATAAAATATATAATAAAATTGTAGTTTAAAAACTAAAAACTCGCTTTTATTACAATGTAAACTAAACGGTAATAAAATTATTTATAGAAATACAGATTTCGTTTAAGAGGAATAGGAAGTTTCCTAACTTTTTTAAACTTAAAATCAACCTAAAATAGAATAAAAGTAATTAACAGTAAAATTAATTTTAATTAACGGATATCAATTGTTTGGAACTTTTCATTTTCAGTTTAGTATTTAATATGGAATATTGTCAATACCAGCACGGTAAAATTAATTTTATTGTCAATTAATTAACTTAATCCTATTTTAATTGGTTTCAAAACTTTAATTAAATCAAGTTAGGGAACTTTTATTCCTCTTAAACGAAATCTTTATTTCTATAGATTATTATTTTTTTTTACTTTTCAGTTCACATTGTAATAAAAGCGAGTTTTTAGTTTTTTAAACTATAAATTTATCTTAATCTTTTTAGTCTTAAATTCAATTGATTTTAAAATTATTATAACGAATAGAATAACACGCGAAATCAATCTTTGGAATTTTCATTAGTACTATCATCAGCTATACTTTAACTTTTTTTACAATAGGGGCATTCTCTGAGTCTTGCCTAGCCCTTGCACGGTGCACGGATTGCACGGTCTGCAAAGCTGTCCCATACGAAAACCGGTTTTTACCGTGGAATCCCTGCAATCGCTAGGGATGAAACGATACGAGTAAATACAAGTGAATACTCTATACGTTTCGTTCGATACCAAGTAATTTTTTTTCTTAAACCAGTATGCAAAGTCCTTTTTTGCTGTTTTTGCATCAGGTAATCTTTCCATGGTCGCAAATACCAAAAAATCTATTTATGTCTTAAGTTCAAAGAATAAAGATCCAAAGGTTTTCTTTTGAAGGTCGGTCTTGTGCATGATTCAATAATTAAAGGTTTGCTCATTAGTGACATTCGAATTTTGACACTCCCTTAGCTCCCTTACAAAAGCTTTGCACACACACACGAACCCACACACAGTGCCTTGCTAAGGGAGCCGATTTTGTCAAGAGGGAGAGAGAAAACGGTTTTTTGAACAAACCTTTTATTATTGAATCATGTAGCCCTTTATGACTTTCAAAAGTAAAATTTTAGATTTTTTACCTAAAACAGCTTGTATTAAACTTTTTAAAAACAATTTAAAATTAAATGCTTTTTCGATTCTTGCGACAAAGAAATGGATTCCTTAATGTACGAACAGCAAAAATAGGGGTTTAAATCTTTTTAAAAACTTCCTTGCATACCGGTTTCACGCAAAAAAAAGAAACAATTTAAACCATCTATTTTTGAATGTCATTTTAAAGGTCAAGGTAATTAATTATTCTACCAAATGAGACTATTTTTCCTGCATTCCCCATTTCAAAAGCTTAAAAACACCGTTACATTTATTTCGCTATCTCTTATCGTTTGATTTTGTCCCGTTTTACAACGCTTTTATCAACTTGCAATGTTGTATGTCCAGACCAGACATTGGCAAAGGGTGCTGTTTTTGTGACTTTAAGCCTACTCACGTTAAAAACGGAGGATGAACGAACACCACCGCAAAGCGTGCTGTCTTGCAAATACAGCCACCACAAGTGAACGATGCTTATAACAGCTCATACTGATATTGACTTCGGCAAATCTGTACTCCGAATGATCGTGCACGAAACCAGCAACCGCCGTATTTGATCGACAGCCATAAGCCGATACTGCATTTGGACGGTTGCCGAAAGCATGACAGCTTATGTGAAAGACTGGCGAAGGCAAGATGCCGCAGTTAGCTAACTTGATTTGTTGCAGAAGTCAAACCGCCGCCTTTGGTTTGTTGCTGACGGCGCGTTTGACGTGTTGCCGAAGTGATGATACTGTAGTTCAAAAACATTCAAAGACACTTGCTTGTTTGAAATGAAGCATTGATATGTACATACATACATACTTACGTACGTATGCATATTCACAACTAGCCTACATACATGTATGCACACGTATGCACATTCCTCACAACTAGCCAGCAGTGAGCAATGCAATTG
>NW_023459164.1:0-43237 GCF_013731165.1 Rhagoletis pomonella | reverse complement strand
ATGCGACGCTGTGGAGTACTGGCTGGGAGACCTACGGTGCCTACTGCCGGAACGGTGCCCGCTGCTGGAGCGATGCCTGCTCTCTGAGCGAGGCCGGTCACGACTCCTGGAGCGACGCCGACCTTCAGTCGGCTGCCTGCTTGCGGAGCGATGCCTGTTCTTCAGGAGTGATGCTCCTGCTCCCTTGAGGCCTTCCGAAAGGCGCTGCACCTGATCCACGCTGCTACTGCTGGTGCTTGGCTTTTCGTCATCTCTGGCGTGCTCAATGAAGAGGGCAGCCTCTTCTTCGGTCAGGCTCTCAAGGAAGCTGCCCCTGCACCTGGTGCCTTTACCCCCGCCCAGCATGTTACTGCCGTGCGTGGCCGTTGCTGTTTTTAGTGCTGCTGTTGCTGTACTCGCAGCAGTTGCTGTAGTTGTTGCTGTTGCTGTAGTAGCTGCTGTTAACGCTGTTGCTGCTGTAGCAGCAATAATTGCAGTTGTGGCTGTTGCTGACGTTGTAGCTGTAGCTGTCGCTGTTTTTGCACTAGTTTTTGCGCCTGGTTCAGCATTTTTTGCTGCTGTTGTTTTTGTTGTTTTTAAATGTTTATTTGTTTTCATCTTGTTCGTACGACTGCCTGCTCGACGAGGCGAGCTCATCAGTCAATTCAGTAGAAGAGGATCTTATCTGGTCCACCGCGCCAGCGCCCCATGTCGCGGTAAGGCCACCGTTACTCCTCGATGCGGCCCGGTGTCGAAGAGGCGCCGTTCTAATACAGCCGGACTATACCCTCCTGGCTGCAAACCGTCCAATATGCATCACACCCTGGATTAGGAGGTGGCAGTTCTTGGTCACCGTTCGCCGGCAGCCCTGATCTGGAGAAAAGGCAGCGCAGAAGCGACGAGCGCGTCTCCGATGCCCCAGACCAGAGAGGGGCTGGTCAGCGATTCAGCTAAGCCCCCGCACCAACGGCAAGGTGCCTCCCCTAGCGAGGATCAACTACCATAAAACTTTGAATAGAAGGAAAGCAAAGAATAAAACTTATGTAGCAGTGCCAAGTGTCCAATTACCATTACCGCACTCAGAATACGTTCCAGTACCAACATACCGAAGTATTGATCTTCAAACAGATATCAGTACTACAACCGCCGCTGCTATATCCATGCATTTCTTCTCAGAATACGACCAGCAATTGGATGCAATTGTTGCAATTTTGTGTTTGACTCAGAAAAAATCAGAACAACTGGCTTCATTTTTGAAAGTAAAAAATTTGCTGGCGAAAGGTACCAAAGTAACAGCATATCGAAAACGCCAAAAAGAGTTAGAAAAGTTCTTCAATGTGAATGATGCAAAAAATTTCGCCTATTGCAACTATATCGAAAAGTTAATGGAAACGATAGGGTTAACCTATAAAAAAGATGATTGGCGTTTATTCATTGATAGTTCACTAATCAGCTTAAAAGTTGTGCTTTTGCACAAGACGAATAGAATGCCTTCTGTTCCAATTGCGTATAGCACTGACACTAGTGAAAATTTCGATTAATTTGAAACATATTCTGGGAGTAGTCAAATATAACGAGCACCAGTGGCGCATTTGCTGCGACCTCAAAATAGTTTCATTGATTACAGGCTTAACAGCATCTGGCCGTCCAAAATATCTGTGTTTTTTGTGCGATTGGGACTCACGATACGGAGAAGGTATTAAAGGAAGAAACCAGTACAAACAGCATAACTGGAATAGTCGCATTGGACGGAAATGGCCTAAAGACAATAGGCTACATGAAAGTCTTCTTCCTGAAATGAAAACTTTATTGCCGTTGCTCCACATTAAACTTGGCATTGCTAAAATTTTTTTAAATGTATCGCAAAAAGACCAGCAGTATTCAACCGCTTAAAAGACATTTTCCCAAGAGTAAGTAACGCCAAAATTCAGGAAGGGGTTGTTAATGGTCCCGACATACGGAAACTAAAGAGTCGTCAAGATTTTGACCAAGTTCTGACAGACCGAGAATTAAATACATGGCTCGCATTGAAAGCAGTAATTAAAGGACTTTTGGGTAAAGAACGCAAAGACAACTACAGGCAATCTGTTGCAAACATGTTGGCAGCTTTCGATGAAATTGGGGTTAATATGTCGTCCAAAATTCATCTCTTGCATCAGCATCTTGATCAACTCGCTCAACAGTTTCCAACTGAATCTGATGAGCAAGGCGAACGTTATCACCAAACTGCGCTTCCATTTGAAATAAGGTGCATATTTTGAATTCCTAGATTTTTCTAATATCTTTGTCAGAGTGCACAATTTAAACATGTTAACGATTGAAAACTATTTTCGTTTCAGGTACAGAGAAAAGAAATCTCTAGATGCAATACTCGCTGAAATTTGTTGGTGGTATAAAAACACTTTTGAAGAAGAGGAAGACGAGGAAGAAGGGGAAGACAAAGATTAAATTCCAGAATATCTGCTGGACGAAATTATCGACCTTTCTGATGATGATGACGATGACCAAGATATTAGAGAGAGCAGTGATGTTGATCCACAGCCGCCTGCTAAACGGCAACTGGTCAAATCATTAATTTAATTAATTTAATTTTTTTTACTTAAAACTTTTCATAACTAACATTTCAAAATTATATTTTTTCCATATTTTTATAATTTCTTTTTCAATGTTTCTTCAAAACCAACACTAAAAAAATTGGTACATAAGAAATGAGAAGTAAATTAATATTAAGCTGGAAAACGCAAGTTTTGTATTATGATTGTTTTCTTTTCAAATGAAATTTATTGAAGAAACTGAGAAGCATATTATAGATCAAACCGAAAGCAAAAAAGACTTAGTTTTGTGGAAAATATGTTCAAAAAGCATTAAAAAAAAATTCCAACATTTTGCTTCATAAGCACAACAAAAATTTTCTAAATCAATTTTTTTTTTATTTTAATTGTTGCACAGGTCTCTAGCAATAATTTGGCTTTAACAGTTTGAAAAAATATCAATTAGTCGACGATTATAGCCAAAAAACCATATAAACAATATGCTGAAAATCGGCATTTGACTGCAAAGTTCGAAGGTCGATTAAAAAAAATTCGAACTAACATAAACAAACGCCTCGATACGGGTCTTCTAATTTAGCCTCTATTTTCACCCCTCACTCTCAGAATCGACCTAACTTTTGCTAACCTGAATTTGTTCCACAGTGTAATCAAACCGCTTATCAAAATTAAATAAATTTAATATCATGTGTGTGTGTCCAGCTTTTAAACAGAAATAACGAACGAAGGTTACCACCTCTATCCAAGGTTTGTTCTATGGTAATTAATTAACATTTTTTATTGAAATATTTTTCAATAGGTGGCTTTGCTTGTTTAGACATTTCAGTTTTAAAGCTATTTAAGTCCTCTTCCATTTGATACCAAACTTGTTTAATTTGGATAAGCGGTTTGTTTATTGTCCGGAATGGACTTTTAGTTGGGAATAAAAAATATTTGGCCAAGTTTAGCTCGTAAAGGAAATAACTGTTACTTTCGGTCCCTTCAATATTCGCATTCGCAAAAGATCCGCATTGATTATAGCGAATGCGAATGTTAAAATTAATGCGGAAGCTCCGCGATTGCGAATGCGAGTGCGAATATTCGCAACAACCCTGGTTTGTATTGTCGTCGATTTTAAATTTGTTACCCCAAAATAATTGATATCAAATAAAACACCTCTTTCAAATAAAATTTTCGAGTGACGAAAGCTGAACTAGAAACACAAAACTTATGATATCAATTTTCGTCACGAAATTGATATCATTGATTTTGTGTTTCTAGTTCAGCTTTCGTCACTCGATAATTTTACTTCAAAGAGGTGTTTTATTTGATCGTAAGATACACGGAGACGAGGATAGTTTACACCGCACGACAGTGCGCGCGAGTGACGAAAGCAGCCACAGTAGCATGCTGAAATGACTCGGTTATATATATACGAGATTTGGAAGTTTTTATCCAGACGTCAAATCGACATGTTTGAGATATCGTTTCAAAGTTCTTGCAGAGTGAGTCCAGAAAATGTATTCAAGCTTCATAAACGATTAACCGGATTCTTCAAAATTAGGCTAAAGTGTTGCGGAACAAAAAAAGTTTTTTTGCTTTTGCCGATTTAAGGGGGCATGTGGGTACAGCCGACATATTTAGAGTTATTCTATAGGCAACGATACCTTATATATTAAGTTCCGGCTACCAGATGGAAAGATATAGAGGTAGATGTGTTTTGGTTCGTGTCACCACTTCGAGATGCTTTGGTATGTATGTGGCGTCTGTACGTACCTTCATTTAATTTTTTTCAAATTTTCAGGAATTAAAGTCCAAAAAAAAAACTAAGAAGGTTTTGATCCAGGATGTCTTGATTCGTGTGCCTTTGTGGGCGTGGCTGCTGCCTGAAATTCGGAAGAGGCAATTTTTTAAACTACCACTGAGGCCGCACTACTCAGTCCATGACATTGATGTGGATATCAGTAGAAGGGTCTTAAAACAAGCTATCTAACGCCATCTTTTGTGTTTATAAAGTATTAATATGTCATAACGTTATCGCCTGAAAACTAAAAATCGGGCTGCTGAAAATATACATTTCGGGAATTTTCTCAAATCTGGTTAGGCGATTTTATTCTAAGCTTCCACAAATCTAACCGAAATCCTTAGCTTTCATCTGGTGTATAGCTTATATCTGGGAAAACTCTTATTGTGGAGATATTGCTATTCAAATTGAAAAAATGTCGCTCCAAAAAGGGTCAAATGGTTAAAAATTAACATATCTAATTTGGTTACTTTAAGATATAAAAATAACATACCCAGTTCCCCGAAAAATTGCCTATTCTCCGATTGCCACTTACAGGTCTATCCCTGTAGGGTTAACACGAACTAGTGAACCAGATTTCTAGTTCAGTACTAGTTCTTTATTGCCAAAAACGAACCAGTCCGATAGTAACTAGTTCCGCACCAGTCCAAAAGCAGTGAAATGTGGTACTTTCACTAAACTATTCTATTTTAAATTTTAAAAGCAGGGAAGGTAATCATTATGAGTAAAATAATTTAAACAGCATTTAATCATTATTTTATGAATTATTATTGAGTATTATTTTTTCGCTCAAACGGAAATAATTATTATTTGATTTTTATTTTTGGGATTACAAATAATGATTATTTTATGATTTTTATTTTTTCGCGCAGAGATTATCATTAATTTTCAGCTTTATTTTTCCACTTAAAAATAATGATAATTTATAAAACTGAAAAGGCCATAAAGACGCAGCCTACTGAAATTTTTACCTGAAAAGTTTGGGTCTTATTCCTTTTATAAGGGTGCGGCTACCTCTCAAAAGGATATGTCGGTTATCACGCTGGTATAGTTTTTGAAATGATTAATAATAATTATACTTATTGATTCCATAAACAAAGGCCAAGACCCTGAAGGAAAATTGAGAAAGGCAATGCAGTTGCAGAAAAAGAGGCATTTAAAAAAAAAGTGTCAAAATAATTACCACTTTCTCACTAAATTTATTTAAAAATTCAAGCCACCAGAGCTACCTTTTTTTTAAGAAAAGACAAATTAAGTTTTTTTATGCAATCCACCACAGCTACGTTAATACAGTCAGTCAATAAAGTTTAGGTACAACGAATTTTTTACAATACGGGCAACTATTTTTTTTAATATTTTAGTTTTCGGTAATTTTTTATAAAAATATGGTCAATTCTACAACAAAATCCCCAAAAATCAGAGTCCCAAACCTTGTGCAAAATTTAAGAAAATTCTGCAAAATTTCATTAAAATAATTCACTTTCTATTTACGCTCTCTAGAAAAATTTTTTAGTCCATTCAATTTTAGTATAATGAAGTGCAAGTGAGGAAGCTAGGACTTACCAACAAAAAAAAATTGCTAAATATCAATGGTAAGTCCTAGCTACCTCAAACTTGCACTTTGTTATACTAAAATTGAATGGGCTAATAACTGAGTACTTAACTTTTTTCTACAGAGTGTAAATTGCAATACTTGGATGGAAATTCGCAGTTTTCTTTAATTATGCATAAGGTTTGGAACTCTGATTTTTGGGGTTTTTGGTGTAGAATTAACGATATTTTTATAAAAAATTACCGAAAACCAAAATATTAAAAAAATAGTTGTCGGTATTGTAAAAGCTTCACTGTACCTAAACTTTATTGACTGACTGTATATCTTATTTAAGTTAAGTACGACAAAAACTTTGGAAGTACTTCATATACATATAAGCTTAAAAAGAACTGAATGTACTTAAAAAATCAATATGCTTAAATTTAGACAAGTAAGACAAAGTGAACTAATATTTTTACTTTTAAGCAGAACGCACTTTTTTTTCACTTAATACTTAAGATTAATACTACTACTACTACTAATGTGGTTTATACATTTTTAATAAATGCGTTTAAACATTTGTGATTGTATTGTCCTTCCTTCAACCGATCGTATTTAATTTAGAAGGGAAATGTTTCGACAAGCCTGATTAGAAATGTAGATCTAAGGTGACGAATTTATAACAGGTTGGGAAGTATAAAAAATGGATGCAGATCGAACAAGATCTCATCTATCGAATTAGGAACTGGTTTAGAACTAAAGAAAAGGGGATGCAGAACGGACTAGATCTCATCTGTCGAATTTGGAACTGGTTCGGAACTATAGAAAAAGGGGTGCAAAACGAACTAGATCTTATCTGTCGAATTTAGAACTGGTTCGGAACTAGAGCCAAAGGGATGAACCGGGGGACAATTGACACTTCCTAGGACATCGCAATGTTAAATTCGCCAGTCGCTAGCATGCAAAAGAGAATTAACGCGTACTAGTCATGGCTCCAAACGCACTAGAACCGAACCAGTTCCGCACTTGTTCGTTTCCCTACAGGGATTCTGCACGTTACCGAAGATTTTGTAACCGGAAAATTGTATTACCAAAAAATGTTACCAGTTCTTGTCACCGCGATTCTAGGTACGTTGGCAATGCAGTTAAAATATTCAGCAATTCAGCTATGAAGAATTGTGCAAATCCTGGCATTGCATATTTTACGGGGCAATAATTTGTTACCAGCTTATGAGATGGTAACAAAATTTACCGGTTACAAGAGTACACAGAATGCGAAAAGGGTTTAAAAATTGAACTTTATTTACCGGTTACAAACTCTTTATTACCAGCGCACATAGGGGTATTTGAACGATTTAGGCGGCCAAAAACCAATTTGACAAAATTTTGGAGAAAACTTAAAAAATGTGTCGCTTTCGATAGAGAATATTCGAAATAACATTTCCCAGTCCCCCTCCCTTTTCTAACTTAAACAGCGAACGCTCACCGTTGACCGGAAGCAGAATATTCTAACGCTGCTTATAAATAAATTTTCGCTCTCTAGAAAGATCGTGACGGTTTTAAGTTAATATTTTGATTTCTGCTTTGCATTCTTAAAAAGTAGTGATGGATCCGCATACAGAAGGTAACAATGCATTTAAAGGTAAATTTGTTTTATGCATTTTATTAAGCAAAAGTTAAATTCTAATGTAACGAATATAGCGGTTTTCAACGAGTATTTTTTTGTTAATTTTTGTGATTATTAAGGAATTTGTTGTATCCCCGGGAGAGATCGCGTTATTATTCTTTGTTCAATTGAAAGCTTAGAAATTTGGCTAATATGGTGTGAAAAGACTGCCCGCAGAAAATGGCAGATAAGTGGTATTTCTTAACATAGAAAATGTATTAAGGAAAAATCTAAAAACGCAACTAGTATATAGTAACACTACTTTAGATCTATTTTAACACTAAAACTATACTTTTTATATGAATTTGAAACCGCTGAACTAGAATATGAATCCATTTAATTAAAAAAATTAATAGTTTCCGAGATATTAGCAAAAGTCATGTTTTCTAGGACCTTTCGGTCCTGTTGCTAGAAATCTGCGGGAATATAAGGCGAACCCAACTATGATATATATTTCGGAATAAAGATTTGTTTTCCTTTACATTGCTGTTATATAAGTGATGATTAAAGAAATAGATTTAGGTATACAAGCGTTTAAATTTAGATAAATGTCAATTTATATAAATCTACGATATTTCAGTAAATATTGCATCCGAATTGTTAAACATTAGTATGTAAAGTAAAATTTTGGAACAACATAGGATTATTATTAAATTTTTTGAAAATGGGTGTGGCCCCGCCCACTTATGATGAAATGCTGTATCTCAGTATCCGCTTCACTATTCCGTACCAAACTCGGTACGAGCTTTGCTTAGGCTATATCTAAAATAACTGCTAAAAATTCTGGAAATCGGGCGATAACCACGCCCACTTCCCATATAACGGTAATTTACAGAAACGCAAAAGCTGCGATAAATCAATAACTACTGAAGCTAATTAACTCGTCGAATCGATTCTTGGAATAACCTCTTAGCATTAAATAAAATTATTATAATTTTTTGGATAATGGGCGTGGCGCCGCGCACTTTTGACCACAAATGTGTATGTCGGTAATCGATTTATCAATTAGTACCAAACTCGGTGGACTTTATAACCATGGTATGGAAAAGCAATGCGTGGAAAATACGAAAACTCCGATATTTCAGTAATTGAGGACGCTAATTTACTCCAAGTTAATACTTACGAAATTCTCTTAACAATAAATAAGACTACTAGACTATTACAAAAATGTAATTTAATTACATTGGCTGTGTTCGAACTACGTAATAATTACCGCAATATTGCAGACTTGTTGCTTTCCTGACGACATGTTGCTGATGCTCACCTGAAACTTCTCTAAAATGTTGCAGAAATTGCGCAGTAAAAATTTTTATGTTGCTTCTGATTTGCCAATAATGAGTAACTGATTGTCAAAATTTTGTTCGCCCAAATTTTCGCGTAGAACGTGATACTCTTTCATAAAGGAGTATCACTGCCGCATTAATTGCACCTTGAATATACCCATTTCTTACCTATACTGTGATACATATTTGAATTATTTAATTCCTTTAATTATAGTTGAATTTAATTTTTTAAACCCTCGGAGTTTCCTTAGAGATAAAGCCTTTTCAAACCCATTTCCATTGATACCCAGATTACAGCAATTCATTTAACTAATTGAACAAAAATTTTTAACAGGTGGCAACTCTGTTAATGTTTTAACCTATATTTACATGATTTTAAACATTTACAATTCTAAATGTCAAAATACGTCTTTTATAAACATTTCGAGTTGAAATATTCATAAAAATAATTTTGGCCGCATAAATCGTCTAAATACCCCTATGTGCAGCGCAGAATAGACCTGTTAAAGCGAAATTCCCTGCAAATCGGGGAATTTCCCGCGAGTTGACAAGTTGAAGGATGCAGCTGTGCTAATCACTTCGTACATGGCTTGGAAACCACAATTTGTGTGTATTTTGGAGTTTTTTTTCAGTCATATGCCGAAATTGTAACATTTTTCCCCATTTTAATTGCAGGTACCCTGTAGGGAAACGAACTAGTGCGGAACTGGTTCGGTTCTAGTTCGTTTGGAACCATGACTAGTACGCGTTAAATCTCTTTTGCATGCTAGCGACTGGCGAATTTAACATTGCGATGTCCTAGGAAGTGTCAATTGTCCCCCGTTGCATCCTTTTGGCGCTAGTTCCGAACCAGTTCTAAATTCGACAGATAAGATCTAGTTCGTTTTGCATCCCTTTTTCTATAAATCCAAACTAGTTCCTAATTCGACAGATGAGATCTAGTTTGATCTGCATCCATTTTTTATAGTTCCCAATCAGTTATAAATTCGTCATCTTAGATCTACATTTCTAATCAGGCTTGTCGAAACATTTCCCTTCTATATTAAATACGATCGGTTGAAGGAAGGACAAATACCATCACAAATGTTTAAACGCATTTATTAAAAATTTATAAACCACATTAGTAGTAGTAGTAGTAGTATTAAACTTAAGTAGTAAGTAAAAAACAAAAGTGCGTTCTGCGTAAAAATATTTGTTCAGTTTGTCTTACTTGTCTAAATTTAAGCATATTGATTTTTAAGTAAATAAGATATACAGTCAGTCAATAAAGTTTAGGTACAGCGAAGTTTTTACAATCCCGACAACTATTGTTTAAATATTTTATTTTTCCCTAATTTTTTATATAATTATTTATAGCGCGATTTATCGAAGTATCGATGTTATAACAGTATGTCTGCGTAGAATTCCTTTCTGCGTAGGCGGCCTTCGGCCGCGTTTTAGGATTATAACCCTTCCCAAATAGAATTCTCCTTTTGGTGTGCACCAACTGGGGCTACAACAAATTGCTTAAATACTATTAGCAACTACTTTGTGAGAGTCATATATATTCATGTAGAGTAAGCCTCCTCCAACATCTTCACAAGTTTAATGACGAAATTCCTTATACTTTCGCTGAAATCTCGATTGGTTTCGTTTTGGAAAGCCAACCCTTTTTTGAGATAACGAACTACATATACTTACATAAAAAAATAATAAACATAAAATAAACAAAACAATATTAGCTAAAACTAAATGTCCCGTCTGTATTTATGCTTTTGCCAATGCATTTATACTATTTTACATTTTGGCTGACAAAATCGAAGACCTTGATCCAAGGATGCATTGTAAGGTTAATTTTAGCGTTTACCAAAAAAATCAATCGTTTCTGTTGACGACTCTTACGACACCGTTGTGAATACCCCAAATAATTTTCGTTTTTTTAATTCCTTGAGTTCTGCTCACTTCAATAGTACGGCAGCACGCAAATACGATCCAAACAGCTGTTTTCGTTTCAGCTGTCAAAACACCAATTGATGATTATCAGTCCAATTGGATGAATTAATTTTTTGCGGATAACGATTGGGATTCAAAAAGTTATTATTTTTACATCAGAATTACTAAACGTGTTTATACAAGTACAGGACAAACAAAATAAAAATGAAGAAAAAGGTTTTACTAATGGGCAAAAGTGGCTCTGGCAAAACCAGCATGCGTTCGATAATATTTGCCAACTACATAGCGCGAGATACGACGCAGCTGGGTGCAACCAGTAAGTAATGCAGACAGCTGGAAACGAATTTACTAATTTATAATAGTCCTTTGTACTATGCAAATGCTAAATCTTAGAAATTTTTGTGTTGGCAGTTGACGTAGAGCACTCGCATGTACGCTTTTTGGGGAACCTAGTACTCAACTTGTGGGATTGTGGTGGCCAGGAGGGCTTTATGCAGCAATATTTTGCTTCACAGCGTGACAACATCTTTCGTAATGTGGAAGTACTTATTTATGTATTTGATGTGGAGAGTCGCGAAATGGAGCGTGATGTTCACTACTATCAATCGTGCTTGGAATATGGTTAGTTCTACACCAAAAACTCCAAAAGTCAGAGTTCCAAACCTTATGCAAAATTAAAGAAAACTCCGCAAATTTCCATCCAAATATTGCAATTTACATTCTTTAGAAAAAAGTTAAGTACGCAGTTTTTTAGCCCATTCAATTTTAGTATACCAAAGTGCAAGTTTGAGGCAGCAATTTTTTGTTGTTGTTTGGTAAGTCCTAGATTCCTCATACTTGCACTTCATTATACTAAAATGGAATGGGCTAAAAAAGTGCAAACTCAACTTTTTCTAGAGAGCACAAATAGAAAGTGAATTATTTTAATGAAATTTTGCAGAATTTTCTTAAATTTTGCACAAGGTTTGGAACTCTGATTTTTGGGGATTTTATAAAAAATTACCGAAAACTAAAATATTTAAAAAATAGTTGCCCGTATTGTAAAAAATTCGTTGTACCTAAACTTTATTGACTGACTGTATTAAGGTAGCTGTGCTGGATTGCATAAAACAAAAATTAATTTGTCTTTTCTTAAAAAAAAGGTAGATCCGGTGGCTTGCATTTTAAAATAAATTTAGTGAGAAAGTGGTAATTATTTTGACACTTTTTTTTTTAAATACCTCTTTTTCTGCAACTGCATTGCCTTTCTCAATTGTCCTTCAGGATCTTGGCCTTTGTTTATGGAATCACTAAGTATAATGATTATTAAGCAACTCAAAAACTATACCAGCGTGATTACCGACGTATCCTTTTGAGAGGAAGTCGCACTCTTAAAAGAGTAATAAGACCCAAACTTTTCAGGTCAAAATTTCAGTAGGTTGCGTCTGTATGGCCTTTTCAATTTTATAAATTATCATTATTTTTAAGTGGAAAATTATAATTCAAAATAATGATAATCTCTCCACAAAAAAATAAAAATCATAAAATAATCATTATTTGTAAGGCCAAAATAAAAATCAAATAATAATTATTTCCGTTTAAGCGAAAAAATAAAACTCATAATAATTCATGAAATAATGATTAAATGCTGATTTAAATTATTTTACTCATAATGATTACCTTCCCTGCTTTTAAAATTTGAAATAAAATAGGTTACTGAAAGTATCACATTTCACTGCTTTTGGACTGGTGCGGGACTAGTTACTATCGGACTGTTTCGCTTTTGGCGAAAAAGAACTAGTACTGAACCAGAAATTTGGTTCACTAGTTCGTGTTTTCCCTACAGGGTATGTACACAGTATTATACTATGCTACATGAGTTTATCACCCTCACTTAACCTACCTGTCAAGACTCGTACAATATTACCTACAGTTGTACATAAATATGTATGTATTAGAGGTTTACGCCAGGCTTTGCGGCGGCGGCGTGGTCAACTTGAAAAAGAATCGGCGCCGGCGGCGACGCCGGCTCGTCTGGAAACGCTGGCGCTACTGCCCATAAGGTAGATTCCATAGAGACATGAACTTACTAATCTTATCATGTCATCTCGTCAGCGTTAGACATTGGCCATGCCTATTCAGATTGTAATTTTATTTAAATAATTCATTGAACTAGTTTTTAATTAAAATTACGTTACTTTGTACTTGAATTAAATGTTGAGTGTCTGCCGCTGATGGATGGGCAAACAGAAGAGAGTCCAACGTATATAAATAGATCTCTATGTTCTCTACAAATCCGTATATACTACTTAAATTTAAAGAAATAAAAAAATTTAAAAAGTTAAGTTATTGGGGTAATTTATGTCGCTATCAAAAATTTTATGTTTAATTACGGAGTTGTTACGATTTTTTCGGGTTATATATTGAAAACAAGGTTTGGTCAACTTCTACCAGAACAAGCCTTTCTGACCCATCTTTTAAAAAATGGCTTATAGGTGGTTAAAATATCCACTAAAATATTAAACGCCAAATTTTTCTAAGGAGAACTGAATGTAATGAAAAATAATAGTTATTTTTAAGAAAAATGGGGACTTTAACCCTATGTAGAAGACATTGCGATGCGCGGGAGCAAACGCTCCCTGGGATTTGACCACCACTTAGGAACAGGGCTTGCAACCATACTTAGCTATGAAGTGCCATATTGAGGATAAAAAAGTGCCAAAATGTGCCAAATAGAAAAATAAAAGTGATAAAAAAGGTGCCGTTCTTTATAATTCTTCCCATTTAGCATTCAAATTAGAATCAAATTTCTAAAACAAAAGTCCAATGCCATAGTAAGATAAACCAGTTGTATACACTATATAAATTAGAAATTTTTAGTTGAGAAAAAGAAATACACGCAAAGGATTTCACAAAAATTTATTGAAATATTACTATTTTTGAAAAGTGCCTATGTTTTTTCTGAGTTACGCTTTTTTGGAAATGTTCAGTGGCCCAAATTATGCAAAAAAACTCCTTTAAAAATTTAATTTTCTTTTCGTAAAATAGTGTTTTTATACAAGTAGTATTTAGTTCCTTCAAACTATGTATTTCCATGTAAATACATCATGAAAATTTTGTACAAAATTCCTTAGGCGCGGAACGCCGCCGCCACCGCCGCCGCGCCGATATTTACGTAACTCGGCGGCGGTGCGTGAGAAATGACAAAAAACGGCGGCGGCGGCGGCGTGGCTCGATGGCGTATACCTCTAGTATGTATGAATGCATTTAGTTCACCCAGTGTGCCGCTACTACTTACATACATATGTATAAATTGCCACTGAGCAAAACTACTTGAGAAAAAAGCATTAGTTTAATAACACGAGTGCAACACCTACACGTGATAGAGGTAAAACTTCTTAAAAAAAGCCCATGTGTGCGCCCCACACCCGGCGGAAATCTTAACAAAAATAAACTACGAGACTACGACAGATACAGTTGTTTATTGTATCCAAAGTTGGTACCAAGTTGATAAGATTTTATCATCTCTAATATTTTTCTTTTTATTTTTAATTTTTTCGAATACAAAGGATATGATCATTCTTTTTCGCTTTATTCCGTATTCGAAAAATTATATTGTTCAATGGACACATCGATTTGAATACATAATTTAGATTTAGATAATATTTTTAGCAATTTATTTGAGAAAAATAAAACATTTAGATTATTGTTTGTATTTTCGTCGATTTTAAATTTGCTACCCCAAAATAATTGATATCAAATAAAACACCTCTTTGAGGTAAAATTTTCGAGTGGCGAAAGCTGAACTAGAAACACAAAATTTATGATATCAATTTCGTGACGAAAATTATTCGCATTTTTTAACTTCTTCTGAAACGTACGGAATTTCTTTTTTTATTTATTCGGAACGTTGCGAAATTCCGTTTACTGCTTGAAACACAAAATAAAAAGCAGAACTTTTGCAACGATTCGTATGAATAAAAAAGATTTTCCCTTCGTTTCCAAGGCAGTTAAAAAATGCGTATAATTTTCGTCAAGAAATTGATATCATAAATTTTGTGTTTCCAGTTTAGCTTTCGCCACTCGAAAATTTTACCTCAAAGAGGTGTTTTATTTGTCGTAAGATACACGAAGACGAGGATAGTATACATGTGTCGACGTCGCAGCAAGCAGAATTTTCAAGCCCAATTACATGTGTTTGGAAAATCAAAAAATGTCCATCTCTGATCTAAACCATTTCAAACAAGAAATATTACCGTAACATTTTTATGATTTTTATTCATGTGATTACCAGTGGCAAGAATGTATGTATGTTTTAATTACATATATGTATATTGTATGTAATGATCAGTTATGAAATAGGTATACATGTAAATCTCTACATGTTCTGTTAAAAATATCTAAAATAACAGGCGAAAATCCCCAAGTTCTATATCGTAGCAGTGGCCGCATTGCGTGTCAAAAAATTTGAAGTGAAACTACCTTCTAAAAATTATTGTATCATGCAGTTTTCTATATTTTTTCACGCCCTATTGAACAATTAAAACCGGAACACATATATACAAGTTTTAACAAACTTTTTTTTGCTATTTAATTCATATTACTTGTTTTTAATAGGTATTCTGCAATATTTAAACAAAATTCAACAAACTTTCGTAAAACTTCAAGTCTTTAATAAGAATAATACAAAAATTATGTATGCAGTTTTGTAGCCCATTAAATTTCAATACAATAAAGGGCAAGCTTGATGTTGCTGAAAAATCCATTGATTTTTATATTTTTTTTTTTGCTAGCGGTGCTGTAGATTTTTTCCATGCGAAAAAATTTTAGAACGGACCTTTTACGTTTTATTAACAAGACCAATCTAGACGTCGTCAAATTAGCGGCCTTTGTTATTGTTAACGACAACAGCTGATTTGGCGCTAACGAATGTTGTTAGGGAAACCTTTACCGCATAGCTAAATTGTTAAAATTGTCGTTTAACTGACTTAACAATAACAAGAGTTGTTAAAATCGCGTAGTGAATCGCACCACTGATGACAGTACGAATTGGAATTGCTTTAACTTTCCATTCTTAAAGTAACCTGATGACAGTACGAATGGAAATAATGGAATGCAAGTTTTTAGTTTTTTAAACTATAATTTTTTTATTTCGATAACAGAGCTGGTCTCCACTACCTTTAATATTGACCGATAATGTTTTCAGCGCGAAGAATAACACTGTGGAACAAATTCAGGTTAGCAAAAGTTAGGTCAATTCTGAGAGTGAGGGGTGAAAATAGAGTCTAAATTAGAAGACCGTATCGCGGCGTTTGTTTATGTTAGTTCGAATTTTTTTTTAATCGACCTTCGAACTTTGCAATCAAATGCCGATTCTCAGCATATTGTTTATATGGTTTTTTGGCTATAACTCGTCGACTAATTGATATTTTTTCAATCTGTCAAAGCCAAATTATTGCTAGAGACCTGTGTAACAATTAAAATTAAAAATTGATTTAGAAAATTTTTGTAGTGCTTATGAAGCAAAATGTTGGAATTTTTTTTTTAATGCTTTTTGAACATATTTTCCACAAAACTAAGTCTTTTTTGCTTTCTGTTTGATCTATAATATGCTTCTCAGTTTCTTCAATAAATTTCATTTGAAAAGAAAACAATCATAATACAAAACTTGCGTTTTCCAGCTTAATATTAATTTACTTCTCATTTCTTATGTACCAATTTTTTCAGTGTTGGTTTTGAAGAAACATTGAAAAAGAAATTATAAAAATATGGAAAAAAATATAATTTTGAAATGTTAGTTATGAAAAGTTTTAAGTAAAAAAAATTAAATAAATTAAATTAATGATTTGGCCAGTTGCCATTTAGCAGGCGGCTGTGGATCAACATCACTGCTCTCTCTAATATCTTGGTCATCGTCATCATCATCAGAAAGGTCGATAATTTCGTCCAACAGATATTCTCGAATTTCATCTTTGTCTTCCCCTTCTTCCTCGTCTTCCTCATCTCCAAAGATGTTTTTATACCACCAACAAATTTCAGCGAGTATTGCATCTGGAGATTTCTTTTCTCTGTACCTAAAACGAAAATAGTTTTCAATCGTTAACATGTTTAAATTGAGCACTCTGACAAAGATATTAGAAAAATCTAGGAATTCAAAATATGCACCTTATTTCAAATGGAAGCGCAGTTTGGTGATAACGTTCGCCTTGCTCATCAGATTCAGTTGGCAACTGTTGAGCGAGTAGATCAAGATGCTGATGCAAGAGATGAATTTTGTACGACATATTAACCCAAATTTCATCGAAAGCTGCCAACATGTTTGCAACAGATTGCCTGTAGTTGTCTTTGCGTTCTTTACCCAAAAGTCCTTTAATGACTGCTTTCAATGCGAGCCATGCATTTAATTCTCGGTCTGTCAGAACTTGGTCAAAATCTTGACGACTCATTAGTTTCCGTATGTCGGGACCATTAACAACCCCTTCCTGAATTTTGGCGTTACTTAGTCTTGGGAAAATATCTTTTAAGCGGTTGAATACTGCTGGCCTTTTTGCTATACATTTCAAAAAAGTTTTAGCAATGCCAAGTTTAATGTGGAGCAACGGCAATAAAATTTTCATTTCAGGAAGAAGACTTTCATGTAGCCTATTGTCTTTATGCGTCCGTCCAATGCGACTATTCCAGTTGTGCTGTTTGTACTGGTTTCTTCCTTTAATACCTTCTCCGTATCGTGAATCCCAATCGCACAAAAAACACAGATATTTTGGACGGCCAGATGCTGTTAAGCCTGTAATCAATGAAACTATTTTGAGGTCGCAGCAAATGCGCCACTGGTGTTCGTTATATTTGACTACTCCCAGAATATGTTTCAAATTAATCGAAATTTTCACTAGTGTCAGTGCTATACGCAATTGGAACAGAAGGCATTCTATTCGTCTTGTGCAAAAGCACAACCTTTAAGCTGATTAGTGAACTATCGATGAATAAACGCCAATCATCTTTTTTATAGGTTAACCCTATCGTTTCCATTAACTTTTCGATATAGTTGCAATAAGCCAAATTTTTTGCATCATTCACTTTGAAGAACTTTTCTAAATCTTTTTGGCGTTTTCGATATGCTATTACTTTGGTACCTTTCGCCAGCAAATTATTTCCTTTCAAAAATGAAGCCAGTTGTTCTGATTTTTTCTGAGTCAAACACAAAATTGCAACAATTGCATCCAATTGGTTTTGTGTGACTAGGATTGGGTCCTTTGATGTTTCATAGGATGTACCTTCACCAGGGTCGTACTCTGAGAAGAAATGCATGGATATAGCAGCGGCGGTTGTAGTACTGATATCTGTTTGAAGATCAATACTTGGGTATGTTGGTACTGGAAAGAATTCTGGGTGCGGTAATGGTAATTGGACACTTCGCACTGCTACATAAGTATTATTCTTTGCTTTCCTTCTATTCAAAGTTTTATGGTAGTTGATCCTCGCTAGGGGAGGCACCTTGCCGTTGGTGCGGGGGCTTAGCTGAATCGCTGACCAGCCCCTTTCTGGTCTGGGGCATCGTAGACGCGCTCGTCGCTTCTGCGCTGCCTTTTCTCCAGATCTGGGCTGCCGGCGAACGGTGACCAAGAACTGCCACCTCCTAATCCAGGGTGTGATGCGACACCGTGTCTATTGGACGGATTGCAGCCAGGAGAGTATAATCCGGCTGTATTAGAACGGCGCTTCTTCGACACCGGGCCGCATCGAGGAGTAATGGTGGCCTTACCGCGACATGGGGCGCTGGCGCGGTGGACCAGATAAGATCCCTTTCTACTGAATTGACTGCTGAGCTCGCCTCGTCGAGTAGGCAGTCGTACGAACAAGATGAAAACAAATAAACATTTAAAAACAACAAAAACAACAGCAGCAAAAAATGCTAAACCAGGCGCAAAAACTAGTGCAAAAACAGCGACAGCTACAGCTACAACGTCAGCAACAGCCACAACTGCAATTATTGCAGCTACAGAAGCAACAGCGTTAACGGAAGCTACTACAGCAACAGCAACAACTACAGCAACTGCTGCGAGTACAGCAACAGCAGCACTAAAAACAGCAACGGCCACGCACGGCAGTAACATGCTGGGCGGGGGTAAAGGCACCAGGTGCAGGGGCAGCTTCCTTGAGAGCCTGACCGAAGAAGAGGCTGCCCTCTTCATTGAGCACGCCAGAGATGACGAAAAGCCAAGCACCAGCAGTAGCAGCGTGGATCAGGTGCAGCGCCTTTCGGAAGGCCTCAAGGGAGCAGGAGCATCACTCCTGAAGAACAGGCATCGCTCCGCAAGCAGGCAGCCGACTGAAGGTCGGCGTCGCTCCAGGAGTCGTGACCGGCCTCGCTCGGAGAGCAGGCATCGCTCCAGCAGCGGGCACCGTTCCGGCAGTAGGCACCGTAGGTCTCCCAGCCAGTACTCCACAGCGTCGCATAAGTCAGGGTGGCATGTACAGGAGAGCAAGAAGCGCAGTCGCAGGTGCAGACCTCCTCCACTACCCCCTCCGGTCAACCGGGAGCCCTTGACGACCACCATCGAGCTGGTCTTGTCGGGTCGGGAGTTAAGTGGTATCTTCGGTACTTTCGGCAGGGGAAATCTGCTAATGAAGCCCGCACTATGGCGGAAGTACGGCAGGAGGTAGAGCGAGAGGAACGTGAGCGTGAAGAGCGCAAGCGCAGAGGCAATAGAGCTGCTACAGCTCTTAGGCAGCATAGCAGCAACCCGGGTGAACTAGCCGCGCCTGCTGAAAAGCAGAGAGGCGGGAAACAGCAACATAGACCCGCGCCTGCTGAAAAGCAGAGAGGCGGGCAACAGCAACAGAGACCCGCGCCTGCTGAAAAGCAGAGAGGCGGGAAACAGCAGAAGAGACCCGCGCCCGCTCATTGGCGGAGAGGCGGGGAACCCAAAGGTAACTCAACAGCAACTTCCACAGGTACAGCAAAGCGAACTGGCTTACAGGTTACACCACCGGAGCCACCGTCCCCCAAGCGGCAGGGGAGCCTACACCCCCTCAGACAGAGTCTAGGGGCCTGGATGGGTCTGCGGGCCAAGGTCAGCCTCAGGAAGGAACCGCTCATCAGCCCAGCTGTTCTGATGCTCTTAAAGGCATCCGGGTGGCTGTGATTACCCTGCAGCTGCCCTATGCCCTGAGGACCTAACCAGACTCCAGGGTGTGTCATGGACGAGGTCCTAAAAGGGTGGAGGCACCCTCTGGTGTTCTGTGGGGTGTTCTTCAGGTCAGGCATGCTCCTTGTGGACTGCAAGGATGAGCGGACTGCAGCCTGGCTGGCAGAAAAGGCTCCGGCTATTGAGGGGTGGGAGGGACCCGAGCTATGCACGAAAAGGGGGGACGACATCCCGCCGGTGCACACAATCTCGGTGTTCTTCCCCAGATGCGCCGAGAAATCGGCTGAGTATGTGCAGGGGCTCATTCAGGCCCAGAACGAGGGTGTCCACACGGCTGCGTGGAAAGCGGTGTCGTGCGACGCTGAGAACAACGGTCTCAGGCTCAACCTGGGCATCGACGAGGCGTCGTACGTCAGCATCAAGAGGGCCGGATTCCACGTAAATTTCCGGTACAGCTACGTCTCGGTGAGGCCGTGGCGGCAAAAGACGACAGGTAGCAAGGAGTCAGAGTCGCAAGACATGTGTGTTGACGCGGCAAATGACTCCACTGCGGCCCCAGCGACAGAGTCGACCACGGCCCCACCAGCCAACCCGCTGACAGAACAGGCGCAGGTACCAGCCAACCAGGTAACAGAACCGGCACAGGCATCAGCTCCGGTGAGTCCCGGGCCAAAGGCCCTCGACTACGTGCGCACCACACAGGAGCTCCTAGCGGACATTGGCAGGCACGAAATCGATAGAGGAAGCGAGGGCGACGCGCGGCTCTCGGATATCGACGACGAGCCCAATTATAAAGACAATAGCAGTAGAGGTAGCCCAGGTCAATCTGCATCACGCGGTGGCCGCCTCGGCGGTCATTGCGAGCAGGTTTGCCACGGAGGACCTGTTTATACTGCTAATACAGGAACCGTGGACCTACAGGGGCCAGGTGAGGGGCCTCAACCACAATAACAATAAGGTAATTTGGGACCTCTCCTGCGAGAGGCCCAGAGCGTGTGTAGTGCCCAAAAATAATATTAATTATTTCTGCATTACAGAGTTTCTAACACAGGATCAGGTAGCGGTCCAGACTACCTTGAAAGTTGATGGCAGAGAGATGGAGGTGGTCTTGGCTGCAGCCTACTTTCCGGGAAACAACGCCAACGTGCCGCCCCTTGAGGTACAGCAGCTTCTGGAATTTTGCCGCAGGAGACGACTTCCTGTCATTCTAGGCTGCGATGCAAACCAGGGATTGGCAAAGGGTGCTGTTTTTGTGACTTTAAGCCTACTCACGTTAAAAACGGAGGATGAACAAACACCACCGCAAAGCGTGCTGTCTTGCAAATACGAATGACCGATGCTTATATCAGCTCATACTGATATTGACTTCGGCAAATATGTACTCCGAATGATCGTGCACGAAACCAGCAACCGCCGTATTTGATCGAATGCCAAAAGCACGATACTGCTTTGGACGGTTGCCGAAAGCATGAGAGCTTATGTGAAAGACTGGCGAAGGCAAGATGCCGCAGTTAGCTAACTTGATTTGTTGCAGAAGTCAAACCGGCCGCCTTTGGTTTGTTGCTGAAGGCGCGTTTGACGTGTTGCCGAAGTGATGATACTGTAGTTCAAAAACATTCAAAGACACTTGCTTGTTTGAAATGAAGCATTGATATGTACATACATACATACGTACGTATGCTAATTCCTCACAACTAGCCAGCAGTGAGCAATGCAATTGAATGGTAGACGCGCTATAAATACATACATACATGCATACGAGACGATAAATTACCCTTTACCACATTCGTCGTCATTTCAGCAACAAGTCAGATGATTTTCAGCAACAAGTCAAATGGCTTTCAGCAACAAGTCAGATGATTTTCAGCAACAAGTCAAACGACTTCTGCAACAAATGATGACTCTCATGTTTTCGGAGCCGTTCAACTGCCACGTTTGCTGGTTTCGTGCACGATCATTCAGAGTACAGATTTGCCGAAGTCAATATCAGTATGAGCAGTTATAAGCATCGTTCACTTGTGGTGGCTGTATTTGCAAGACAGCACGCAATGCGCTCGTGTTCAGTCATCCTCTAATTTCGTTTAGGTATCGATACTACTAAGCCAACGCCGCTGCTCAGTCATACAAAGCAGCGGTATTGAATGAGTATGAACAGTTGACGATCAACCAATGCCAATCCCTGATGCAAACGCCCGCAATATTGAGTGGGGCAGTTCGGACACTAACCGCAGGGGTGAGTGCCTCTTAGAATATATTATAAGTGAAGTCCTGAGCATTCATAATGTCGGTAATGAACCAACGTTCATTACCAGGGTCAGAGAGGAAGTTCTTGACATCACTATCAGCAACAGACTGGCCAGCCCTCTGATCGTCCAGTGGAAAGTCCCATCTGAGCCTTCGCTGTCGGATCACAGGATTGTCCGGTTTGCACTGGGAGCTGCTTGTCTGACAAGTTACCCTAAGAGAAACCCCAAGAAAACAAATTGGGCCAAATATGAAGAGGTACTTGGACCGAACCTACCAAGAATAGAGGTACAGGTTAGAAAGGTAGATTGTATGGCGTTAGAAGAGAGGGTTAATAGGCTGAACGGCACAATCTTAGATGCCTTTACGTCCAGTTGTCCCGTGTCAAAGCCTAAGGGGAAGGCTCAGCCTCCCTGGTGGTCACGGGAACTCTCGGTTTTTAGGAAAGAGCTGCGCAGACTGTTCAACAGGGCAAAGCGCACCGGGAGCTGGGAGGAATACTCAATCAGTCTGACAAAGTCTAATAAGGAGATTAGAAAGGCCAAGCGTAGCAGCTTCAGGACCTTTTGTGAAAACATGGCATCCACTCCTGCAGCTTCTAGGCTTCATAAAGCTTTGGCAAGGGACAACACAGGCACCAGATTGGCTATGAGGCTACCTGATGGGACTTTTTCAGGTACAGAACAGGAAAGGGCACTCGCCCTGCTGTCGGCCCACTTCCCGGACGCCATTCCCACCGCTGGGGAAGCTATGTTCCGTGCGTACAGGCTATCCCAACCGGACTGGAAGCTGGCTAAAAGCCTTATAAACCGGCAAACAGTGCGGTGGGCTTTGGACTCCTTCGAACGGTACAAGGCCCCTGGTGGATGGTATATGTCCAATATTGCTGAAGCAGGGAGGAGAGCTCTTACTTCCACATCTGGTGGATGTTATGAGGGACAGTCTAGCGCTGGCCCACATTCCCAAGGTGTGGCAAAGGGCCAGGGTCATCTTTATCCCGATGGTAGGTAAGAGAGATTACTCTCTTGTCAAGTCATTCAGGCCGATAAGTCTCACATACTTTATGTTAAAGGCAATGGAGAAAATTATTGACCATGAGATCAGGTTTAACACTCTGAAACAAGTCCCTCTGCATTCCAACCAGCACGCGTACAGAGTGGGTAGATCCACGGACACTGCGCTGTATGCCTTAACGGAGGAAATACAAGGGGCCTTTGAGTGTGATGAGGTGGTGCTCTGTGCCTTCCTCGATATCGAGGGGGCTTTTTATAATGCCTTCCATTCGGGAGTTGACAAAGCTCTTGAGAAACATGACGTTCAGCCAACCATCCGGCGCTGGATAGCAAGGTCACTGCAGACCAGGATTGCCGAAACTGACGTCGGTGACAGCGTCGTTCAGATACAAACAACAAAAGGATGCCCACAAGGGGGAGTATTATCTCCTCTACTGTGGAGCTTAGTTGTGGACGAACTCCTACAGCTACTCACTAACGAGGGCGTCCGGTGCCAAGGGTATGCGGACGACATAGTGATTATTGATACAGGGAAGTTCGCTAGTACTCTCTGTGACATCGTCCAATGAGGTCTTAACCTTGCAAAAAGGTGGTGCGCAGACGTAGGCTTAAATATCAACCGCTCTAAGACAGCTATAGTCCCCTTCACCAAGAAACGAAATCTTCAGGGGATGAGGAACCTAACCTTGGACAGGGTCGCAATCAATATCCCCACAGAGGTTAAGTATCTGGGGCTTACCCTGGACTCCAAGCTTCTTCGGAAGGCTCATGTTGACGCGATCACCTCCAAGGCCACGAGAGCGATGATGGTGTGCAAACGTCTGGCGGGCAAATCCTGGCGGTGCAGTCCGAGGATCCTCAGATGGATGTACACCATGATACGGTGCGGTGGCTTGGTATTCCAGGACTACTTTAGTAACGGTGAGGCAAACCCTCTCTAAGCTTCAAAGCCTGACATGTGTTTGCATAATGGGAGCAATGCGCACATGCCCGACGGCAGCGCTGGAGGTGATGCTGGAACTCGAGCCACTGCACCTCTTAGTTGAACAGGTCGCAAAGCGAACCCTCCTTAACTTTGCTAGGGAGGGCTTCTGCAAAGGCAAGGTGTTATCATCCAGGAACAGGGACAAGCTAGGTACCCAGCTCCCCCTGGCTCTTCTCCCCAGGGACGATATCAACTGACAGGTCGTCTTCAAAAGGAATTTCAGGACTTACACTTACAGCAAGGTGACCTGGTGTGCCTCTATTATGGAAAGGCACATCCAGGCGAGCACAATACAGTGGTACACTGACGGCTCCAAAGCACCTGCGGGGATTGGAGCAGGCGTGTACGGCCCCAGGCTGAAGCTTTCGGTGCCCCTGGGAACATTCCCAAGCATCTTCCAAGCGGAGGTTTATGCCATAAGTATGTGCGCAGAGATCAACATGAGTAGGAAGTATAGGAATGGAAGGATACTTATACTAAGTGACAGTCAGTCGGAACTTATGGCTCTCTCATCATTCGAGATCAAGTCCTCATTGGTTTTGGAGTGTGTCGAGAGGCTTAATGCTCTGGCGGAGGTTTATGAAATCCAACTAGTGTGGGTACCTGGGCACATGGGGGCAGCAGGAAATGAAAAGGCTGATCACCTGGCCAGATTAGCCGCTTCCTCGACCCCGATAGGACCTGAGCCCTTTCTGGCAGTGGGACCCAGTACCATAAAGGATATGCTCAGAAGGGACAATTGCAAACTGAGGGAACTGCATTGGCGTGACACCATGGGTCAACGTCAGGCGAAAAGCTTATTAGGAGGTTACAATCTGACAAGATACAGGCTACTCATGAATTTTCCAAAGGATAAACTGAGGGTTATTACGGGATTTTTGACTGACCACTGTAGACTAAGAGGGCACATGTACAAACTAGGAATCTGGTCCAGCGACCTGTGTCGCTTCTGCGATGCCGCCAGGGAAACTCCCCTGCACCTTCTTGTTGGGTGTGAGGCTGTTGCGCGCAGGAGGTATAGGAGCGTAGGGCACGTCTGGCCAAGAGAGGAGCACATACACTCACTGTCCCCGGGGTCTATTATGAGGTTTTAAGATTCTCTGGGTCTGGTTGAGGAGTTGTGATGAGCTAGGGGCACAATAGACCCACCGGCCGCAGTGCCTTACCCAACCAACTATCTATCTATCTATCTATGGTAGTTGATACATCCACCACTACCATTAACCACATCATTGGTATACCAAAAGGCATAGCCTTCTTTTTTTCACTTTTCCATTGCATAACACTGGAATAGCAATTAAAGCAAATTTTTTTAGGGGCATAGTTTACGTCAGTGATAAACTCTTGCGAGAAATATTGTTTATAGGCTTCCAAAAAACAATCACTCGCATTGCCACATTTTTCATCGGTTGCTATGAAACGTCCACAAATTTTACAAAAATGGTCCATTTTACATTTTGGTTCCGACATTTTTAATACAATATATATTATACAATGTTGTTTTAGTTATTTTTATGAAACCGATGCACTTAACTTAAATCACTCCCAAAATGAAATAAGTTCCAAAAAAATTAATAGCGAATTTTATCACGACCGAGCGGAAATTAAAAGACATCAGCTTCGGCTGAGTTTCGAGTCTTGACTGAATCTTTATTTTTGATATTAGTTCGCTTGTACGAAATAAATAAAAATCGCTACCTGTGCGGTGGTTGGAAACAAAAAAGTGGAAGACGAGGAAAAAGAGGAAGAAATTTATTGCATTTGACTGCAAGTTCGAAGGTCGATAATAAAAAAATTCGAATTAACATAAACAAACGCCGCGATACGGGTCTTCTAATTTAGCCTCTATTTTCACCCCTCACTCTCAGAATCGACCTAACTTTTGCTAACCTGAATTTGTTCCCCAGTGTTATTATCCGGAACGGACTTTTAGCTGGTAATAAAAGGTATTTGGCAGAGTTTCACTCTCAAAAAAATAACTCTTATTTTCGGTCTCTGGAATCTTGCACAATAGTGATAAAACGTATATCTGGCCAGTCACTGAAGATAGGATCAAAAATGAATTTTAAGAACTAAAATCAAAAAACGCTGTTGACGTTACTGGTTCTCCACATTCAGAAACAACCAAAAGAATGAGAATGAAGAATACTTTGGAAAACAACGGTGTTTAAACAATGATCTTGCCATTATACTAGATTGTGAAGATGAGAGTCCGACATTTGCAGCCCCGATGAAATTCTCAAAAAGTAATTATTGCACCGCAATAACAAAAAAATTAATATATCTGAAAGTCCTCTCGACTGTTTCGAAAAGAATTTACAATTTTGTCAAGTTTCAAGTGTTTCAACTTTCTCGCAGCGAGCGAGTATTTATTTAGTGGCGCAGGTTTGATTTACGACCCTTTAAAAACTTTTTATTGAATACAATGTTCCAATTTTCAAATTCAAGTACTAAAAATAAAAATATTAAAAATTACTAACCTTTCCATTTTTTATTTAACTAAATAACCTAAGTTACTCACCTAAATTATTTCTTAACAAGTAAAAAAGTCTTAAGTTCGGGCGGAGCCGAACATCAAATACCCGACGCAAGTATTCAAAATAGTTGTTTCACCTTTCCGAAAACTACCGCTACATGGTAAGCAGTGGTGGTTTTACGCCTATTTCGAACATCTTCGATAGAACGTTCAGTTAGACATAATGAGATAAACTTATATAGATATATGTGGGCGGAATCACGCACATTTTCCAAAATTCCATTATAAGGGTACTTCTTTTCAAGGGATTGTTGTTAGTATCAATTTTGGGTAAAATTAGCGTTATAAAAAGGTGGTTAGTCAGATTTAAATAACTTTCAACGTTTTGCCTTTATGGGGCAAACACAATAATCATACCGAGTTTGGTACATATTGATCGAACGGTTACCGAGATACACACAGTGGCGTACCTAGCAGAATATGGCTGGGCAAGCAATCCAATTACATGTTTATTTGCAAAAAAACATAACGCAACATACAATTAAAACTAAACATTTACAGAGGTAAAAAATTACTTATATTCTAATTCAAATCGTCTATTTTTCTTAACAAATGATTTTATAACATCATCATAAAAATGATTTGGACGTTTAATCATCACAAGTAATTCTTTTTCAAAAGCTATCATAGAGAGTTCTGAAAGACGTTCTTGACCTTGTGTATTTCTTAAATATGTATGAATTCGTTTTAAAGCAGAAAAGGATCGTTCCGCTGAAGAGCTGGTTGCTGGAATTGTTATTATCAGATATGCCAATTTTAATAGTTCAGAAAACACATCTTGAAGACAATTTTCATTTATGAAATCAATAAGTTGAAAGACATCGTAATCCTTCAACTCCAGTGAAGAATATAATGATATTAGCTGAAGTTTTAATACGTGATGGTCAAAATATTCACCAAAGTATTTTTCAAGACATGTTAGTTCGTTTTGTGGAAAATTCAATTTATATTTGTCGAAGAGTCTGTTATCTAATAATTTAAAAAAATTTAGCTTAAACATTTCTGAATACCTTTCATTAATTTCAGACGATATATTGTCAATTATTTGTATAAATATCCTTTTAAATTCTGTTCTAGGGCAGGTTATGTTCCTTTTTAATCGAGGAGCCGAATTAGCCAGACACGAATTATCATAAAAGCAATCAAAAAGAGCGTGAAAATCTGTTCGCAGCCAATTATCAAATTCTTTTATTTTATTCATACTATATCCAACGTCAACTGCGGACTTTTGTATTATATTATACAGAATATCCTTTTTTTCAAAAATAGAGTGAAATATTTCCAGAAAAAAGTTAAACTCAAAAGATTTCAGTGTATTGAAAAAATTTCGTGCGAACAAATTTGTGTCACCATCCCAATGATGATCGTTTTCAATCATATCACTAAAGAGTTTTTTTAGATTATCCTTCTGTTCCAGAACTGTATTAACAACACGAGCCGAATACGACCAGCGCGTTGCAGAAACATGCGGGAGTCGCTTGTTACAAAAATTGCTGTAGTACTTAGAGCATTTCGTACTGTTATTGAAAAATACTACCAGTGATTGAGTAGCCGAAAAAAATGAACTTACTTCTCCTATTCTATTGCACGATTTGGATAAAACCAGATTTAAAATGTGAGCATTGCACCAAACGTATATAGCGTGAGGAAAATGTTCCTTAACTTTTTTCTGGACTCCATTCTTCAATCCAGTCATTACACTGGCTCCGTCATAGCTTTGAGCAATTAATTTCATCCCACACTCATACTTAGCTAAGAACTCCAAAACTACTTTAGTGAGTGCATCTGCAGTACGATTTTCAGATACATCAACAAAGCCCATAAATCTGTCTTGTATTTTGTTGTTCTCTGTTGCTAACGTCTGGGGTCTCATCCAAAATGATGGAAATAAATGAAGTGTTTTTAAGCTCAAGCGCTACATGAGTTTTTAATACATCAGCCACACTTGGATTATGTCGTTTTGTATTTTATTTTATAAATAGCTTGAACCAGAGGTATTCTTTGTCTGCAAATGTTTTTTTAAAACAGAGTCGTATTTTGCCAACAAAAAAAACAAACTCCAAAAAATTACCTTTGTTTAAAGAAGAATCGGACCCATCATGGCCTCGAAATGAAAGCTCCTGCTGAGCTAAGTGGCACACAATATCAACTAAACGTTGGAAAATACTTCGGTTGTGGTCGACCTTTGAATTATGCTTAATAATTTCTTCTGAAAATTGTCGCGATAAGGATGTTTCTATACGCTGTTTTCCAAAATTATGAAAATAAATGGTAGAATTTAAGTGCTTTTGAGTGTTCTGATGTCTTTTTATAGCATTAGATAAATTGTTCAAGTCGTCATAGCCAGTCGAATTCCAAATATTTTTATCATTAGAGAAAAAAATACAATACCAACAAAAGAATTTATTTAAGTGAGAGCAACCAGCTATCCATCGAGTCTTGTAGACTGAGCGATTGAAAAATCGTTTATGCGTTTTAGAAGTTTGTGTTATGCATAAGTTAGGGGTAGGCCTTTTAGACTCTAATATTTCTTTCTTTTGAAGAAAACTTAAATATTGTAACTTTTTCTTTGAAACTAACACTTCAATACATTTTAATTCTTCGCAGCAAACAATATCGTTATTTTCTGAAGTCATAGTTTTGTCGTAAGTATGCAAAAAATATCTTTAATACAAATACATAAATGCTTCAGTTACGAGCGATCGACCATTTCTCAATATTGCAGTGTCGAAAGACACATTGCCAAAATTTCCAATATTCCCAGCGCTACTGCTGCAACTAGTGCTCCGAAAGTCGTCAACCGGTTTCGGAACGCTTATTCCTGAATCTGAATTTTTGTGTGTATTCCGCTTTCAAATAGATTTCGTATAAAATTGCGATTTGCTTTTTGTAAATAATAAAGTTAATAAGAAGGTGTACTACATAAATAAGTTTTGTTTGGTTATGTACTTACAAAGTTCGAGTGAAAAAGTGATTAAATTATTACTCCAATTCATTTATTGAACTATATTCTTGTTTTTTATTTAATATTTGGCTTTATTTATAATATACATACATATCTGCATAGTACAATAACAATAAGACTTTCTTTTTATTAAATATTTGCAAATGTATCGCGCACACTTTTCAGGAAAAAATATAGCTCAAAAGATTTGCAAAACAAGTGGAAAATGAAACGCTTTTTCAACTGTCAGTGCACAATAAACAGCTGTTATTAGGGGTGGGTAACATTGCGTTGCGCAGATAGCCAGTGCTGCGCTACCTGCGTTAACTGGTGTTGTTCCGATACAAGTAACTGCGAGTAAATACCCGATACCTTCTTCAAGTACTGAGTACTTTTTGGACTTGAAACGCGGTTAAAGTATTTACTTGCTTCACGTTGATACCTTAAGTGGTAACGCTGAGCAGATGGAGAATCGGACTTCGACAGGCGTTAAAAAGTGAAGTTGTCAAAGAAATTAAAAAACTGTTAATGCTGCGTTTCCATACTAGTCAAATTTTCAGGTATTGCCACACTCACGGCTTCTCTTTCGGTAGGTTTAGGCCGAAAGTCCTCGATCAAACTTGTGGCTACTTTTTTTAAGTTTCGGTCGGAAAATCCGCAAATTGTTTCTTTTTTTCCTTCCCACTCGGCGTCAGAAAACGCAACGTTCCTATTGAACTTAACAAACTTGTAATAAATAAATACAAATACGTATAAACATGCACAGGTTCTTTGAATTTATATAATATTTCCGAAACTATTATATTAGTTCTACGGAATGTTATAATAAGCCCAATTCTGAATACTCCCAGGGAGTTTGTTCTAAGAGAATTTGTTTCTCCCGAGAAGGAAATCCTCCAATAATTAACTCCCAGAGAGTAGCATTTTGCCCGAAAATTTGTGAGGAGAAAATTCGAACTTCCCAAGAGCTGTTTGACACTCTTTTGACAGCTCAACGCCGCCATTTAATATAACAAATCCTCAGGGATTTTTTATTCATGATAGGAAGAAAGGGAAAAGAGAGAAAACTCCCTGGGAGTTTCTGTTCAGAATCGGCCTGAATGAGTTCAACACGAGTAAGTATAGAGAACTCCTCTCCGATACATTTGTAGCATCGATACTTTTCTTCGATATTTTTGAAGAGTACAGAAATTGAGGACATGGCTGTATTGGAACAACGCTAGCGTTAACGCATAGTATTATAACTCAATAACGCAGTAACTCAAAATCTAACTCTGCGAGAGTTACCATCATACAAAACATATAATAATAAGTAGCGCAGTGCTATGATTTAATATCCTCTTAAATGTAAAATATTCTCTGAAGCTCCTCAGGATTAATATATTCTTCGAATTGTTTTGCGAACATTTGTAAAATATTCCCAAATTCACGGCCAAATTATGAACGCATGCATATGTATAAGAAAACAACACTTTATCTTTTAAAGCAATATTACTATTTTTCAATGTTATTATTTTGTTCTTATTTGCACACAATTTAACAAAAAAGAAATTTCTTTGTAAAAACGCCACGCCACGTAAACAAATTTTAAAGATGGTGCCCTCCTTTGCTTGACAGTTTATACCAATTTTACTATAGTTATTATCCCTTTTATCTCCTCTATTCGTTGCTATCCATCACCCGCAGGATGGAGCAATCTTGCATTCTTTAATTTTTGGTAAATACCCACCAAAATTATTGACGCACGAGTCGTCAAAACAACATCGATACTCATTATATTGTGTTGGCGCAATTGTGCTAAATCAATTCGTTAACGCATGACAGCGCGTTTACGTCAATGTATCAACGCATGAAAAATTGCGGCATTACCCACCCCTAGCTGTCATAAATATCAAACACTTGTCAAACCCAGCTTCTAATTCGCATGCAAAAGTGCAAAGGTATCAATCAAACGTATATTCTACTACTTTTTCCAAATGAAACTCAGAAAACAAGCAATTGATTTTCCCGTAGCGAAAGCGAGATATCCAGCTATGATATTATGTTATGAAAGCCTCATAAAAGCCCATGTGTACAACTGTGACAGCATGCTATAATGCATTAACTAAATATTCTGACGTTCATTTTCTCAAAATATTCAGTGTGGAATACAGGATAACCCAAATGAAAAGTAAAAATGCATAATTTTAACTAAAAGAAGAGAAATGAAGAACTTTAACAGAAAAAAAAAATTTCAAATAGTTAAGTACTATTTAGGAACTATGAAATCGAAAGAAAAGGGAAATATTTAGGCAAGCCGGGCTTTTCGGCTTATATGAAAGGCACGCCACTGGATACACATATGTGGTCTTAAGTGGGCGGGGTCACGCCCATTTTCCAACATTTTATACTAAGCGTACTTTTTGCTAAAGAATTATTGCAAACATCAATTTTGAATAAATTAGCTTCAGTATTTACTGATTTATCGAAGCTTTCGTATTTCTCTAAATTACCGTTATGAGGGCGTAGTTTTATCCGATTTTTTAAATTTTCAGCCGTTTCATATATTTTGTGAAGGCCAACAACTGTGCCAAGTTTGGGAGAAATTGGTGGAGCGGTTCCCATGGACTACGCCCATTTTCCAAAAATTTATAATATTCTTATTTTTCGTTTAGAAATGATTGTACATATCAATTTTGAGTGAGTAAGCTCCATTAGTTACTAAAATATCGTTTTCGTATTTCTCAAAACTACCGTTATATGGGAGGTAGGCGTGGTTATCGTCCGATTTTGCCCATTTTCAACACCATCCATCCTACGCTCAAAAGAAGTAAACGTACCAAGTTTCGTTAAGAGAAAAAATTATGAAAAATGATAAATCTTATCAACTTGGTACAAACTTTGGATATAATAAACAGCTGCATTCATCTGATTGTCTCGTAGTTTAGTTTTATTAAGATTCCTACCTGGTGTGGGGCGCACACATGTGTTTTAAGAAGTTTTACTTTTATCACGTGTACGGTGTTGCACTCGTGCTATTAAACTAATGCTTTTTCTCAAGTAGTTTTGCTCAGTAGCAATTTATACATATGTATGTAAGTAGTAGCGGCACATTGGGTGAACTAAATGCATTCATACATACATATTTATGTACAAATGTAGGTAATATTTTATGCGTCCTCCCAGGTAGGTTAAGTGCGGCTGATAAACCCACGTAGCTTAGTTAAATATTATGTACACACCCACAATTAAAATGCATCCTTCAACTTGCCAACTCGCGGGAAATTCCTCGATTTGCAGGGAATTTCGGTATAAGTGGCAATCGGGGAATCGGCACTTTTTGGAGGAACTGGGTGTGTTATTTTTATATCGTAAAGTAACCAAATTAGACGACTATGTTAATTTTTAACCATTTGACCCTTTTTGGAGCGACATTTTTTCAATTTGAATCGCAATATCTCCACAAAAAGAGTTTTCCCACATATAAGCTATGTATATACCACATTAAAGCTAAGGTTTTGGGCTAGACTTGAGGAAATCTAGAATGAAATCGACTGACCAGTTTTTGAGAAAATGTCCGAAATGTATATTTTCAGCAACCCGATTTTTAATTTTCAGGCGATAACGTTATGACATGTTTTTATTTCATAAACGCAAAAGATAGCGTTATATAGCTTGTTTTAAGACCTTTCTACTGATATTCACATCAATGACATGGATTCAGTAGTTCGGCCTCAGTGGTAGTTTAAAAAATTGACATTTTTCGAATTTCAGGCAGCAGCCACGCCCACAAAGGCATACGAATCAAAACTTCCCGGAACAAAACCTTTTTAGTTTTTTTCTACTTTGATTCCTGAAAGTTTGAAAAGAATTAAATGAAGGTACGTACAGACGCCACATACATACCAAAGCATCTCGTAGTGGAGACACGAACCAAAACACATTTACCTCGTCGTTCGTTTTGGTCATTCACACTCGTTTTTTATGGTGTGAAATTCTAATACCAAACAACATTAATCAGATTTTAGTCTTAAATAATAACTGGTTGCAGTTTCTCGATATGTAATTGCGCCCGCTACTTTATCACAGTCACAGTCAGAGTTGCCAGAACTCTTTGGACCAACCGGCTAAATTAGTAAAAAAACGGCTAAAAGCGGCTAAACTGTTTCAACTAAATTTCACATGTTTTATTTAAATAAATCACAAGTAGAAAGACTAGTTCTTGGAGAGAAGCTGCAAATTCAAGCTGGAAAAAATTTTGCCAGCAAGAATTTGCATTTAGGAAAAACATATGATTGTGGCACGTGGTTGGATTTTTTGTCGACGATTATTTGAATGAACAGGTTCGTTAAATTTATAAATTTACAAACACAAGCGGTTTCAAAATGAAAAATGTAGGTAAATACTTGTTTACTTAATTAATTTAGTTAATTCCAATGATTTGAAAGGTACTCGGTAAAAAAAACTGTATTCGTAATGGGAATGCAATCTCAACCAGGGTCGATATAGGAAACCCGACAGTTACTTCTTCTTCTTCTTTATTGGCGCTGTAACCGCCTAAGCGATTTTGGCCGAGTCCAAACCAGCACGCCAGTCATTTCTCTTCTGTGCTAACTGACGCCAATTCGAAATGCCAAGTGAAGCCAAGTCCTTCTCCACCTGGTCTTTCCAACGCAGAGGAGGCCTTCCTCTTCCTCTGTTACCAGCATCGCGGCCCGCGTTGAATAGTTTCAGAGCAGGAGCGTTTCTGTCCATTCGAATGACATGGCCAAGCCAGCGGAGCCGCTGAATTTTAATTCGCTGCACTATGTCTATATCGTTGTAAAGCTCATACAGCTCATCGTTAAATCGTCTGCGATATTCGCCATCACCAACGCGTAAAGGTACGTAAATCTTTCGCAGAATCTTTCTCTCGAAAACTCCAAGAGCCGCCTCATCAGATGCTTTCATTGTCCATGCCCCCTCGCCATACACCAGCACAGGCATGATGAGTGACTTATAGAGTGAGATCTTTGTAGAGGACTTTATCGAGAGAGGATTTTACTTCTCAATTGCCTACTCAGCCCAAAGTAGCACTTGTTGGCAAGGGTGATTCTCCGTTGGATTTCAAGGCTGACATTATTATTGGTGTTAATGCTGATTCCCAAATAAACGAAGTCGTCTACTTTTTCAAACTTGTAACTGTCAACAGTGACGTGGGTGCCAAGATGCGTATGCTCTGACTGTTTGTGTGATGACAGGAGATACTTCGTTTTGTCCTCGTTCACCACAAGACCCATTCGCTTTGCTTCTCTATCCAATCCCGAGAAGGCAGAACAGACGTAGCCCTTCTTTTTACCGATAATATCGATGTCGTCGGCATACGCCAGCAATTGTACGCTCTTGTAAAGTATTGTGCCTGAGCGCTTCAGTTCTGCGGCTCTTATTATCTTCCCCAACATCAGATTAAAGAAATCGCACGAAAGGGAGTCCCCTTGTCTGAAACCTCGTTTGGTAGCAAACGGCTCGGAGAGGTACTTCCCTATTCTGATGGAGCTGGTGGTATTGCTCAACGTCATTTTACACAGCCGTATTAGTTTCGTGGGGATACCAAATTCAGAGATCGCGGCATAAAGGCAACTTCTCTTCGTGCTGTCGAAAGCGGCTTTGAGATCGACAAATAGATGGTGTGTGTCGATCCAATTCTCGCGGGTCTTTTCCAAGATTTGGTGTATTGTGAATACCTGATCTATGGTGGATTTTCCAGGCCTAAAGCCACACTGATAAGGTCCAATCAGCTCGTTTACGGGGGGCTTCAGTCTTTCGCCCAATACACTCGATAAGACCTTATAACCTATGCTTAGAAGGCTAATTATGCGGTAGTTGGCGCGTATGGCGGGGTCGCCTTTCTTGTGGATTGGGTAGAGCACACTTAAATTCCAGTCGTCGGGCATGCGTTCATCTGACCATATTCTGCATGCGAGCTGATGCATGCACCTTATCAGCTCCTCGCCCTCGTACTTGAATAGCTCGGCTGGCAGGCCGTCAGCTCCAGCAGCTTTGTTGTTTTTCAGCCGCGTAATCGCTATTCGTACCTCGTCATAGACAGGTGGTGGGACAGCTACTCCATCATCATCGACTGGGGACTCGGGTTCGTCTTCTTCACTACTTTCAGCGCTGCTGCCATTCAGTAGGTTGTAAAAGTGTTCCCTCCACAATTTAAGTATATTCTAGTCGGTCACTAGGTCGCCATTGTTGTTCTTACAGGAGTTCGCCCGGTCTTGAAACCTTCCGTAAGTCGCCTAACCCTCTGGTAGAATTTTCGGGCATTCTTCCTGTCGGCCAGCATCTCAAGCTCTTCGCACTTACGTATTTCGGCCTCTCTCTTCTTATTGCGGCAAATACGTCTCGCTCCCTTCTTCAGTTCCCTATAACGGTCCCACGTGGCTCGTGTTGCGCCCGATCGCAGCGTGGCCCTGTAGGCGGCATCTTTTTTCTCTGCGGCTTCTTGACATTCCTCAACAACATGAGGAAACATGGTAATATGTAGAACTAGGTTCCAGCATAAGAACATCCACCAAGCTGCATGGCTGTCTCCAGATCGAAAAACGAGAAACCAAATCGATCATGTTGTGATAGACGGAAGGCATGCTTCGAGCGTTTTAGACGTGCGTACACTCCGAGGGCCAAACATCGACTCGGACAACTATCTTGTTGTAGCCGCCTATGTGCAGCAAAAAATGTGCGCCCAACAATGCAAGGAAAGCTTAAAGTCGAAAAGCTGCAATCACAACAGACGGCCAATTTATTCGCCACTCGACTCACACACCTGCTCTCTGAGAGCACTCTTCAACAACCCGAGAGTTACTGCGACATAGAAATTGAAGCGTGTGTTGAAGAAAGTCGGACTAACAAATACAAATATACATGTAGATCCCGTTTTTGTCCCTCTGAAAGAATTTTAAAAATGCTATACAAATTTCTTATGTTTGAAATGCAACCGTGGACACTAGCTGGCAGGGAAACTTGAAAACAGGGCTACCAATTTGGCTCAAACCGTGATATTTTTGGCCCTTTTTTACGTCAAATGGTTGCTAATTTTGCAATTTGGCAAAATGGCACTTTTGAAAAATAGTAGTATTTTAATACATGTTTGTGAAATACTTTGCGTGTACTTCCTTTTCTCAACTAAAATTTTCTAATTTCTATAGTGTATACAACTGGTTTATCTTACTTTGGCATTGGACTTTCGATTTAGGAATGTGTTTCTAATTTAATGCTGAATGGGAAAACTTAAAAAGAATTGCACACTTTTTGGCACTTTTATTTTTCTCTTTGGCACATTTTGGCAATTTTTTATCCTCAATATTGCACTTCATAGCTAAGTATAGTTGGCAGCCCTGCTTGCAAATTCCTGGAAATTTGCGTTCGTGCAAAAATTTGCAAGTTTCTCTACTTGAGAGAGAATTTGGGAGCACTTTTTCTTACTATCTGATATTTTGAGTCATAATTCTCGCTGGATTTTCGACGAACAAACCTATTGTCTTCACAGAGAGTTTTGCTTTACATAGAAATTTGTGCTCATTTATTTTCATTTTGACGCATTTCATTGTTGGTTATTTTAATTCAAGTTGGCCTTCGGTTTTTGGAATTTAAATAAGCTCTCAGCAAAAAAGTTTGTTTAAAAAATACATATCTGCACATAGTGCTTGAAAATATCAATTTTTCCCTTACCTTAAACTTTTAAGCGTGGGCAACAATGATGCTTTGTAATTAAGACAGAACTGAATATGCGCTATCTGGGAAGACAATATCTGTAATATTTATTCCATGTGTTGGCACTATATCCAAACACAAACGCGTGTTAAGCAGTGAAACAATTTGTTATTTTCTAAGTTTGCGAATAAAACTTCACACTTAAGGAGTGATCGTTTAGTACACTCCATTGAGCAAAAACCTGGCTCAGAAGCACAACAGGAGAAGAGAGGCTTTCTGGACTTGAGCGTCCATGGAAAACTCATCACCGAAAATCGCGAGATGATTCAGGAGGAAATAATTGAAAAATTAAAGGTCGATTGAAAAAGTCACATTTACCGATGCAAATCGTCGTTTAAAGTACAAAACCGCGTTGGTAACGCTTAATAGCGTTCGCGGGTTTTAATAAACGTTTAAAGCGGATTCCTTTCGATAATCAAAAACCAAACACGTTCGATTATGTCAAATCTATTTATTAGAGAGAGGAAAAAAAGGAAGTTAGCTCTGACAGCAAGTATGCCAGAGTTGCCAGTAGTTTGTAATAAACAAGTACATAAGAGATACCAGATAGGCGCGAACATGCCGGCCGCCTTGAACGACTGTTCAAATTATAACAACTTCAATTCAAGTGGTTTCAAATACATAAAATTATACGGAAAAAATGTCGGTCTTTGTGCGTAGCAACGATAGCTTAGCGACAGGTCTCAATAGTTCCCCTTCGGATGTTTTTAAATTTACGACTCGAACTCTACCATCTGGGCCCGGATGTATGCCAAGTACGCGGCCAAGTTTCCATTTCGTGGGTGGCGCGTTACCGTCACGTATAACTACTACGTCGTCTTTCTGCAAATTTGGTGTTGAGCGTAACCACCTTGAGCGTTGTTGAAGTCTGGCGAGGTATTCGTCCCGCCAGCGTTTCCAGAAATGCTGCCGAATTGACGCGATTAATTGCCAACGTTGAAACATAGTTCCTTTAAAGACTTCAACGTCAGGGTCGGGCAGCCCCTTTATTGGTTCGCCGGCTATGAAGTGCCCTGGTGTAAGGACTTCCAAGTCGTTTACTTCGGTAGGCATGCAGCAAATAGGACGGGAATTTACGCAGGCTTCGACCTCAGTTAATACTCTTGCAAACTCTTCGTAAGTTAAAAGCGAAGGGCCCGGCGCTCGTTTGAGATGGTAATTAACGCGTTTATAGTTACCTGCCTCCCAAAAGCCATCCATGTGTGGGGCGCTCGGGGGGTTGAAATGCCAGGTCGTTTGAGCGTCGGCGAAACATGATGACACCTTGTCGTCATTGATGGAGCGTTCGTATGTGATCCGCAGCTCCTTCTCAGCACCCACGAAGTTAGTGCCGTTGTCGGAGTAAATATGCTGACAGTAGCCTCTTCTGGTGGTAAAACGCTTAAAAGCGGCAATAAAGGTGATTGAGGAGAGGTCTCCAGCCAGCTCGAGATGCATTGCACCAGTACTCATACATATAAATGAGCAGATATATGCCTTCGTAGATTTAGCGCCTCTTCCATGCGTAAATTTCAAGGCATAAGGACCAGCGAAATCGACCGCACTGTGGAGGAAACAACGCGTAGAGGTGACGCGGCTCGCGGGTAAATCAGACATGAGTTGTTGTATTGGCTTGCAGCTCAGTCGTCTGCAACGCGTACAACGGCAAACCCCACGAACAAGGTTTCAAATACCGGCTACCCAAAATCGTCGTTGAAGTACGGCCTGCATTAATTTCGGTCCAGCGTGCAATGTTGTGATGTGTATCTCAGCAGCAATTACCTTAGCGAACGGCGAATTCTTCGGCAATATTATAGGATGCTTGACTTCGTCTGAAAGCACGGCGTTTTTGATGCGGCCCCCTACACGTAGAATACCCTTTGAGTCTAGAAACGGTTGCAATCGTGCTAGGCTGCCTCGCATCGGTACAGGTTTGTTTAACCTGCAATTATAAATTTATTGTTCGAAACAATTAAACAGGGTATACTTTACCAATGCTACTTCGGCACTTCGTATTTCGGCGCAAGTTAAACAGCCCGTGATTAGTGCACCTGCACCAGACTGTGAAGCGGTGCTGCGTGAGTTGTTGGCGAAGCGCAATAGATATGCGGTTATACGTTTAAGTTTGTTAAATGAATGATATTTGGTAAACAGATCCCATTCATCAGCGGTTTGTGTTAGATACGCAACGGTATTCTTTGATTTTAACTCGAGCTCCGTGGTGTGTTTTTGTGCGGATATCAGCCAACGACTGTTGCCCTCCCGTAGCCAAGGTGGCCCATTCCACCACAAGGGATGCAAAAGAAGCTGCGATGGTGTAATACCCCTCGATGCGCAATCAGCGGGATTGTGCTCTGAGGCGACGTGCCTCCAATGTGATGCCGGTAAAACTTCCTGTACATCGGCGACGCGATTGGCAACAAACACAGCCCAGCGACTTGGATTGCTTTGTAGCCACGCCAACGCAACCATGGAGTCCGTCCATGCGTACAACTCGCCGATTGAGAGGTTCAAACTTGACTTGACTTGCCGCACCAGCTGCGCCCCTAGATGTGCTGCACAAAGCTCCAAACGCGGCAGCGATGTTGTTTTTAGAGGCGTTACCTTTGTTTTTGCTACAACTAGTACGAATTTAACCTTACCATCTGGGATTTGAGTGCGACAGTATAAAGCGGCTGCATAGGCGACTTCCGAAGCATCGGTGAAAAGGTGGAATTCGGAATCTGAAACTGTGGTAGTTCCCAACCAGCGATTTACTTTTAACGATGAGAGTTTCGACAACTCACTGCGATGAGCCAACCAGTCCTTGGCAACGTCTGATGGTACCGGTTCGTCCCAGTCCCGATTAAACCCAAAGGGTCGAAGATTTTGCTCGAGTCAGAAAGAAAGGTACGTTTAGTAAGTTTGCTTAGAAGAGCTTCCAGATTAACCGCTATAGAAATCCAATCGTTGTTTGTGTGCCATGTAGTACCTAGAGTGCGAATTTCATCTCCATCGGCTAAAAGGTGTGAAATTTGTTTGGATGCATGCGGTATCAGCTTTCTCAGCGTCTGACAATTTGTTGCCCACTTTCGTAGCTCGAAACTGCTTTGAGAAAGCGCTTTGGATACGTCTTTGTGAAGTACAGTAAAACTATGTTCACATATCAATATTATCTCAATCAAAGCTCGTTTTTTAATCACCCCGTTTACACAGGCAAATCTTAGATTATTAGCCGTCAAATTTGTTGTGCTTGTTATTCTCACATCTCTGTTTCTTCTCTGTGCCACCGTGATCACGCTTTTCTGCTATAATAAGCAATATAAATATATTTTAACTTAATATTTTATTAAAAATACCTTTACAAACCTCTTTTACTTGCTAGCGTACATTTTTGTTTACTTTTACATTTGGCATTTCTCCTCTCTTTCGCAAAAACAATCGATAAAACTAGGATGGACACCAAAAAGTTATCGGTTAAATCTGAGTTTATTTCATAATTACAGATTAACAAGGGACGAATTTTATATGGCTAATCTCTTGTTATAATTACAGGTTATACTAGGTTCACATATAAGTAGATTATCCTCATTTTCGAGCTTAACACCCTAATCTGTAATTATAACAAGAGATTAGCCGTATAAAATTCGTCCCTTGTTAATCTGTAATTATAAAATAATCTCAGATTTAACCGATAACTTTTCGGTGTCCATCCTAGTTTTATCGATTGTTTTTGCGAAAGAGAGGAGAAATGCCAAATGTAAAAGTAAACAAAAATGTACGCTAGCAAGTAAAAGAGGTTTGTAAAGGTATTTTTAATAAAATGTTAAGTTAAAATATATTTATATTGCTTATTATAGCAGAAAAACGTGATCACGGTGGCACAGAGAAGAAACATAAATTTTCCTTGAGATGTGGGAATAACAAGCACAACAAATTTGACGGCTAATAATCTGAGATTTGCCTGTGTAAACGGGGTGATTAAAAAACTAGCTTTGATTGAGATAATATTGATATGTGAACATAGTTTTAGGGTGTTAAGCTCGAAAATGAGGATAATCTACTTATATGTGAACCTAGTATAAGTTCGCGATGCGTATCTGCACCGGTTAATAAGTCGTCCATGTAAATGTCTGACTTTACAACCTCGACAACTCTTTTACTTGTGTTGGTCGCGTCGAGCGCGGCTTGTTGAAGTGACTTCACTGCCAGGTGCGAAGCGGAGGCAAGTCCATGAGTGACTCTTAGCAGACGATAGTCACGCATTGGCTGTGGAGAGTTCTCTCGCCACACTATGCGCTGATAATCGATGTCCTGCTTAGCCACGTAAACCTGCTGGTACATTTTTTCGACGTCAGCAATGATACCGAAGCGGTGAGTACGAAATCGAGTCAGAACAGAGAAGAGGTTTTGCTGCAACTGTGGGCCTACCATGAGAGCGTCGTTTAGAGAGTTACCTGATGATGTCCTCATAGATGCGTTGAACACGACTCTGAGTTTAGTCGTTTCGCTTGTGTCCTTTAATACCGCATGATGTGGCATATAATATACGTTGGTTCTTGCAGGCTCGACTAACTCCATATGGTCCATGTCAATAAATTCTTGCATAAACTTACTGTACACCTGGCGCAGGTGTTTGTCAGCGGAAAATCTATTTTCCATGCGGAGTAAGGCTCGAACTGCGGCGGCTCTCGACTCACCGATCAGGACGTCTGTCTTAGGCGTTGGACGCACGCCTCGGTGACGAATGAAGCATGCGAGCCGTTGTCGAGCTGAGCTCGGGCGGGTTGCCAACGACCAGCGAAGTCTTGCACCACAATCTCAGCGGTTGCCAGCAAAATGACACAATCAGCGTCAGCGTAGTGTGAGGTGACGTTAACGTGCTGTCCGGTTGAACTGCTAGCGGGTGTTGCGGTTTGGTTGGTGAAGTTTGCATGAAGTAACGTGTGGTGGTGGTGTTGACATATACGACACGAAGATGCGCTGCTGCATTTAGCGAGAACGTGCCCTTTGCTGGAACAATTTACACATGCGCCTAGCCCGTTAATAGCGGCTAATCTACCCTTTGAGTCGAGTTGGCTGAACTGCGGACAAGCGTGGATTTTGTGTTCACCATTGCAATGAGCACAATGCAACACCTTTGTAGCGGCCGATATATGGTCGCGTGTTTCTGACTGATTGCATGCCGTGCACGTTCTTTGTTGTTGTTTTTGTATTAGAGCTTACTTGTGGCACCATCTCTAATGAGCGTGCACGAGTTTCGAGAAACTCTCGAAGAGCGGAGAAGGATGGTAGATCATCTACCACAAGCGATAGCTACCATTGCTTGCGGGTTTCGTATGCTAACTTGGATAAGGTTAAATGAATGAGCCAATCGTCCCAAAATTCGACTGGATGCCCGAGCGCGCGCAGCGCGCCAACGTGCTGAAGGATAGCATTTAACACGAGTTTGATTGCTTTGGCTGTATCTTGGCTTGGCTTGTATATCGCATGACTTTGTACCTCGCGGTCAATAAGTCCCAAGCCTCATTATAATTGCTGTCACCAAGTCTAATGCTTCTTCTCACGACGGCAACTGCAGTTTAGGAAGTGGCAAGGGAGCAGGCGCTACTTTTACGGACCCCTGATGCAATGGCTGCTTTTGAGCTGATAACAGGCGTTTTAAATTAGCCTTGGCGGTGCTATACCACTCCTCTCCTTGTATGCGTGACTGCTCCTCCATGGAGGCGTTCTCATCCCCACACGACAGCTCCACTTCCGGCTGTGCATGTTGCAAATGTCAGCGCGGAATAAATTTAGTAAATATAGGCGGGTTTGCGAATTTCTATGAAAATATAATGGGATCCGGGTTGAAGGACCAGTTTATGGTAAGGCTTAATAGCGTTCGCGGGTTTTAGTAAACGTTTAAAGCGGATTCCTTCCGATAATAAAAAAACCAAATACGTTCGATTATGTCAAATCCATTTATTAGAGAG
>NW_023459163.1:0-72045 GCF_013731165.1 Rhagoletis pomonella | reverse complement strand
TTACCTTTAGCGTGTGAAAAGCTGCGCGAGCCGAGACATCGTATTGGTGCCGAAGAACGTTTATCTCTAGTGTTACAGGCAGTTTCACCAGATTCATTTAAGTGGAAATTAACTTTAATTAAATTTTTTATTTAATTCTCATTTAAATTATTTTCAGTTTCAATAAGCTATTTATTTAAGCGAGTAAAAAGTGGTTGTAAAACAGACTAGGCCAGCGAACGCTTTCATTTGTACTGAGAGCTTTTGAAAGCTTTGGCACACTTTGTTGTAAAAGCAGGGCTGGTATACAAGTAAGCAGCAGATACACAATGATCAGGTGATTAAACGTGTAACACCTCTGAGTGTGGTTATTTTGATTTAATTTTTATTTAAGTGAAGAGCATAGGTCACTTAAATCAAACTTAAAAACAAATTAAAATGGATTGGTGAAACCAAAAATTCGAAAATCAAACTTAAATGAATCTGGTGAAACTGGCTGTTAGTGGTTTACTTTCATTTTTAGTTATTCAGGGCTATCACGGAATCCACCATAGAAAATCTACGAATTCGAATGCCTGCTGCAAATACGAAAAAAAATGCTATCACTGAATCCGAGTGAACTCGAAAATATAGTTGCCAGCTTAGTTGGCGAAAATCCTCCTAGATATATCCTCCAAGCGGGTGCCGACTGGGCAATGGGCATCGTTGCTTACACCGCTGTGGCAAGGTAGGCTTGTTCCTATGGCTGCAGAGGTGCAAGCAGGCGGGGCCTAGCCAAGGCCCAGGTATAAACTCCCCTGCCTCATCTAGGTCTAGTGATAGGCCGTACGGGCTCGCCCGAGGGGGGCTGGGGTGGGCATACTTAGGCTATTTCTAGGGGGTACCTGGCGATAGGTATAAAACGCCCCCCCTAATCCAGGGTGTCATGCGTCACCGTGCCCATTGGATGGTTTGCAGTCAGGGGGTTTTCCGACTGTATTCTAACGGCGCCTCCCGGATACCTGTCCGCCTCCGGGAGTAACGGTGGACTTACCTCAGCATGGGGCTCTGCTGAGGCCGACCGTTTTTCCCCTTACCCATATATTCGGTCGCCGAACGGTTTCGGCTCAGTAGGCGACCAACGAACCAGAAATGATGAATTCGAAAAATGTAGCCCCGGATCCCTGCACGGGTAAAAATGCCGCCGACGGACACGGCGTTAAAGTCTGTCTAAAAACGACATCTTCGGTAGCCGCTGGAGCGGTCCCGAAGGAGCCTAAACGGCTAACCGTACTAAATGTTGCGCCCGGCGTCAGTAGCAACAAACCCCTGGTGGGTAGTGGTCAACTGGCGTCTGGGTTGCAAGCGGAGCCTGCACGTCCAATTGACCTCTCGTGCCAGTCGTCCACATCTCTGGAAGCTGCGAGTACACCCCTTGAGGGCAGCTCCAAAGCGGCGCCGGGAGAAGGCGATACTGGCACCCGGAAGTCCTGCACGGACAGCACCACCGACCGCAAGCCCCTTGAGGGTAAGAAGTCGGATCAACGCAAAGGCGTCCCAGGTCCCAGTGGTTCGAGGACCAAAAAAAGAAGTCCGACCAGCAGTCAGGGCGAAGAGGGACAGAAGAGCCGCTTCTAGACTACTGAGGAAGTTCGGCAATGACCCGGTTCCCGAGAGTATGAGGGAAGTGGTTGAGAGGGCGAGGGGCGTTCTCTCCGAAAGTCGTGACCGACCTCAGGAAGGAAATGCCGCCAACAAACCTGCACCCACTCACTCTCGTCCTAGGGAGCTGGGCAGCAAAAGGCAACGGTCAGCAGACAACGTGGATGCTGCTCCTAAGAGGCCCAAAACCTCTAACGCTAACAGCCCTCTTAACCCTCCAAGGGCTCTGAGGGCTTTCAGTGATGTGGCCAAGGACCACTTGATCCTGGCAGTTATGGATAGGGGGCACCCGGAAGGAAACCTGACGGCCGACAACTGGAGGTCCGTCCTGGTGGGTCTCTGCCGGGTGTACAAGGAGATTCTCCGGAAAAATCCTGGCCCTGCGCCAACTGTCCGCGATGCTGGTCTCTACCAAGGCCGCATCAAATTAGTTTCCTGCGCTGATGAACGGTCGGCGCGACTTTATAAGGAAGCAATTTCTTCTCTTGGGGAACTGTGGCCCAGCGCTGACTTGGTGGCAGTGCACAGGGATGAAATCCCTTGTAAGCCGCGAGCCAGAGCCTGGGTCCCAGAGGAACCCTCGAGTCCTGAGGAGATTCTGGATATCATCCGGGTCTCAAATGATGCACTACCAGCCCTTGATTGGAAAGTAGTGAAGGTCAGCGAGGTTAGGGAGCAGCAACGTTACATCACCTTGGTGATAAATGATGAGTCTCTCCCGATCCTTGCTGACTGCAAGGGAGTAATTAGCTACGGCTTTTACTCCATTACCCTCAAAACCCAAAAAGGGAATGAGGGTAAAATGATAGAGCCGGGGAACACCGAGGGTGAACCCGAGGCTGGCAATCTTCCGCCTAAAGGCGGCCCTATATCTGGAGCAGAAAACGCCTTGAGCGGTCCTGCTTCTAACCAAGAGGTCCAGGAGGTTCTCGAGGCCACTTGCCCGGTGGTGAGGTCAGACTCGGCAGCGGAAACAGATAGCGATACGCAATCTGTTTCTGGTGACGGATCGGTACTTAAACGGTGGACGATGGAGTTCGGGAACCTGCTTCTGACGTCGGACTCAGAGGACGCCGATGATACCATCGTTGAGGCGTTCGATAGAACCCCGCCAGAAGTGATGGACGGGGACGATATTTTATAAGCTGTGGATGAAGGTTCTACAAATAAACCTTCATCACTCTAAAGCAGCTTCTGCAGCTCTGCTCCTGCACCTCAGTGATAGAGGGGAGGAGCTAGTTTTTGTCCAGGAGCCCTGGGTTGTTAAGCACAGGGTTTGTGGACTTAATTCTGATGCTTACCGCATAGTGTCGGCACCTGTGGCAGGTAAGATCAGGGCATGTATATTAATCAAAAAAAGTATTTCTTATAATTTACTCACACAGTTCAGCGATGAAGATACGGTGAGAATCTCTGTGGAAAGCCAATCCACAACACTCTGGCTGGTCAGTACATACATGGCCTACGATCGCCAAGACTGCCCTCCCGCTCGGTTACTGGACGTGGTGAAAGAGGCCAACTCGAGGAAGTTTCCCATAGTCATAGGAGCCGATGCAAATGCGCATCACGCGGTATGGGGATCTACCGACATCAACCCGAGGGGTGAGTTGTTACTTGATTTTATATTATTATATAATCTAGCCATCTGTAATATTGGTGATAAACCCACTTTTGTAACCTCAAATAGGAAGGAGGTATTAGATATTACCTTATCGTCTAGCTCTTTCTTTGAGAGTATTAGGGAGTGGAAGGTACTGAGCGACCATTCATTCTCTGATCACATGTATCTCTCATTTGTAATCTCCTTTGAACTTCAGGCCTCGGCCGCTTACAGAAACAAGAGACGTACTGACTGGACTAAGTTTAGGAAAGTACTCTCGGGGAATTTGCTCAACAAGGCTTCTCTCAGTAAGCTAGGCTTACTGTCCCCACCTGATGAAGCGGAGCTTTCTCTCGCAAACCTGGCTTCTCTCGGTGAGTTAGGCTCATCGGAACAAATTGAAGAAGCCGTTGATTGCATTACCGAAGCCTGTAATTCGGCCTTATCTGCTTCCTGCCCACTTGTACTTCCGAGAGGAAAGAAGAAGCCACACTGGTGGAGCAAAGAAATCGCCTCTCTAAGGAAGGAAAGCAGGATACTCTTTAATGCGGCAAAGCGCGATGGGTCTTGGGCTGCATATAAGGCAGCCCTGAAGAAATTTAAAAATGCCACCAGGAAAGCCCAAAGGGACTCCTGGAAGGATTACTGCGATAGCATAGAGGGTCAGTCGGAGGGAAATCGCCTGCGAAAGGTGCTTGCGAAAAGTCCGACGAACCCGATGTATATTCAGAAACCAAATGGTGACTGGACGTCATCTCGTGAGGAAATGCTTGAAGTCCTAATGAACGCGCATTTTCCAGGATGTACTGCGGAGCCCAACACCGCGGCTATTATCTCTGAACGGCCGTTGACTTCAGCGGACTTCATTGATGTACAAAGGGTAGACTGGGCCATAAAGTCCTTCCAGCCCTACAAATCTCCAGGTATGGATGGTATCTTCCCTGCCCAACTTCAGTCAGCATCTGACGTGTTATGTCCGATACTTGTCTTAATCTATAAGGCTTGTATCAAGTTTAGTTTCATACCCAAGGGTTGGACCCTGGCGAAAGTTGTTTTTATTCCCAAGGGAGGTAGACCCTCCCACGTTAAACCAAGTGACTTTCGACCGATAAGCCTTACTTCTTTCTTTCTCAAGGTTCTGGAAAGACTTGTAGACTTGCAGATCCGACAGGAAATTGATGTAAATAATCTCTCTAGCTGTCAACACGACTACTGGAAAGGTAGATCTGTGGATACAGCTTTGCATAGTATTGTCAGCACCATTGAAAAGACTCTCGCTTTTAAGGAATTTGCACTAGGCGTGTTCCTGGACATCGAGGGTGCCTTCAATAATGTTCTCCCGGGAGCGGTCCTTCAAGCCCTAGCTCGCCTTGGGCTGGATCACCCTATGGTTGAGTTTGTTCGTCGCCTCTTAGGCAGTAGAACTATTTACTCGGAGATGGGGGAGGTATCTATAACAAGATATGCGAGTCGCGGAACCCCACAAGGCGGTGTTCTCTCCCCACTTCTTTGGAATCTAACTGTGGATACCCTGCTGTCACGGTTGCAAGGCACAGGTTGCCAAGTCATTGCTTACGCGGATAATCTTGCCCTGACGGCAATTGGTAAGCACCCCCAAGTTCTATGTGACTTAGTTCAAGGCGCCTTACGCGTCGTGGATACCTGGTCCAAAGAAGTAGGACTTAGTGTCAATCCGGCTAAAACGGCCATGGTTCTGTTTTCAAAGAAAACGAAAGCTGTCCGGCTACAACCTCCTTCCTTGAACGGTATCGTACTGACTTTCTCGGAGGAGGTTAGATATCTGGGCGTTATTCTTGACAGAAAGTTAACTTGGCGGCGCAATATAGAAGAGCGCTGCAAGAAAGCTATAACTGCTATGTATGCCTGTAAATCGGCGATTGGGAAAAAATGGGGATTGAAGCCTCATATTGTGAACTGGATGTACACAGCGGTTGTGCGTCCCATTCTATTCTACGGCATAACGGTTTGGTGGCCGTCCGTAGATAAATCTACAATAAGAAACAAATTAACAGCGGTCCAAAGGGTGGCGTGCATGATGATCACGGGAGCGTTACCATCGACGCCGACTAAAGCCCTAGAGACCTTGCTTCACTTGCTACCTGTGGACCTATATGGTAAACTACAGGCAAGCTGTAATGCTATTAGATTAAATGCGCTAATCAAATGGAGTGACACGAGGTTTGGGCACTCTAGAATCTTGGAAAATCTTCCAGATGACTTTAGGCGCCTGGACTACACAGTCCCGTCTACGGGACTAAAGAATTATTTCCGGACAAGGATCCCCTCAAGGGAAGAATGGGAGGAGGATTCGGTCCTGATATCGTATTCTGACTCAACAGCCATCTACACTGATGGCTCCAAGTTGGATCTGAAGGTAGGAAGTGGGGTATACTCGCAAGAACTCTCACTTAGCCTCAGCTTCCGTCTGCCAGATCTATGCAGCGTTTTTCAGGCTGAACTAACAGCAATAAATGAAGCTGCAAGTTGGCTGATCGATTCTCTAATAAATCTGAAGGCGGTAACAATCTTATCTGACAGCCAAGCGGCTATTAAAGCACTTAATAGTGACAAATCTACGTCGAAGGTTGTCTTGGAATGTAGACGTACTCTTAATGAACTGGCAAGGTGTTACGTCACTAATGTTGTGTGGGTGCCAGGCCACAAAGACATACCAGGAAACTGTACTGCAGATGAACTAGCAAGGAAAGGAACCTTGTTGCCTGCAATCAGTACAGCCCGTAATGCGGGCATTCCGCTATCTTCTTGCAAGCTCTGGCTTGAGAATAACTTCGTCGGACAGGCTAATATAAGATGGTCTGCGGAGCCTACTTGCAGGATAGCAAGACATATCTGGCCTAAGCTTGACAAGCGTAGATCTCACCCTCTTCTCCACTTGGAGCGACCACTGTTGCGGCATGTTATTGGAGTTCTCACCGGGCATTGCCTGATGGGAATCCACGCCACTAGAATGGGTTTGCAGTCAAACGACTACTGTCGTAGCTGCCGCGATGAGGAGGAAATCGAAAGCGTGGAGCACTACTTATGCCACTGTCCTGCTCTGGCTAGAGCTCGCCGATGCTCGTTCCTCCATTATTCTTTTGAATGTCTGGCCGAACTGGATTCAGCCAGTGTCTATGACTTTGTGCGCTTCATCAGAGCAACGAAGTGGTTCCACTACTAGGGTAAGAGGAGGGACATATGGAGTCTCTTATACGGCATCACAACGGGCCCTTGGTGGCCTAAGTGTGCCCTTTTCCTGAGGGATTAGGGCAGCCGAGTTAACCTAACCTAACCTAGTTGCCAGCTTCGAATACTCATTCGAAACCAGCTAGTGCAAAGGAAACAATGGCACTGTCATCGAAACAAGATATGAAAAATCTTTGCAACGCGCTCCACTGGGACAAGCGCCAAACATTTTTCCAAGTTACGTCACCATCAAGAGATTTCTCTTTCTGTTCTTTTATGATTAAAAAATTCAGAACTTGAGGGTTTCATCATCATTAATCATTCAGCTCCGCGGATTGTGCCACAAAACTACATTGCTTATAATATCAGAAAATACTTTAAAATAATGCAACGCCAGAACCAAAGAAACTGGGTTCAGGATTATGGCAGCCCTACCTTAGTAGCTCTATTTTTTTCTAAAAGAACAGACAAAGAAACAAGTAATTTTTAAGCAAACAAGTAATTTTTAAGCAAACAACAAAACCCACTTCAATTCTAATATAAAAATTTAATATTATCGTTAATGATCCGATGATCGGATTTAACCCAAATTAATATGGGACCTTCTTTCCTTTAAAAAAATAATTATAGAAATCGGTTAACGTGGTCCAAAGTTATGTGGTAACATACATACAAATATAATAATCCGGCGAATTGATAACCTTTCTCCTTTTTGTAAAGTCGGTTAAAAATTTACACAAGATCTCTTATTACAAGTTTTTATTATGTTTCCCCTCATCTTGCAATCAATTTTTAAACAACTTCTTGATAAGCCAGAGACTAGAAACTTTATATGTACTTATCTCATGGCAATGCAATGTGAAAGATAAACTAAACCGATATGTGGCGTGGGTGTCGAGATATTTGAAAAACCCGTATTTAAGGACCGATATAGTTCATATTTGGAATGTATATTACCTACATGAAAAGGAATAACCACTATTTACCCGATAGGGGGCGCAGGAGTCGAGATATTTGGAAAACTCGTATTTTTGGACCGATTTTCTTTTATATTTAAAACATAACATATAACTTAAATGGAAGGAAATAACTTCACAAAAAATTTAGCCGGTGGTGCAGGGGTATTGGCATCCATTTGAATAAAATATCTGGACATATACAAATAAAACCGCTGGATTTTTCTGGACAAAAAAAGTAAAAAGTTACATATTTATTGTACAATAAACGTACATATTAGAAATACAATTCATTTCTAAGACAAATGAAAATATAATACCAGTGGAGTCCACTATGTGTACTTTTGTGCTATCGTAACAATTCTTGTTAGAATTCTTACTATAGCAAGAATTTTGATCATTCTGTCGAGGACTTCGTTCTATTAATTCAAACATTGTCAATCGAGACTATTACAGCTTAAACCATAAATTACGTTGTGAAATGCTGGTGCGAACACAGCCTGTTATACTAAGGATTTGTATGTAGTTTCCATGTATTTAATAATAAATGTATGCAGTTTCCATGTATTTGATAATAAATCTACTCAGACATGCTGAAGTTTTTCGAATGCAAGTGCTTTTCCAAAGCCAGTGTGCCGACTTGACAATATTTGCAGGTGACCGTGTACCCGATTTTTTCTTTGCCCAAACTAAGTAATAATTACGAGCATTTTCCAAGCTGCTTGAATATTGTGTGCAATTCCATTGAAAAAGAGGGCGAGTTTCAGGGACCTGCCAATTCACTATTTGACTTTGAAGGAAAGAAAAGCAGTTTAAATCTTTTAACTTTCCCATGGAATAACTTTTCTCACTTTAACTTTTTTATTTAATTTTTAGCTCCGAGCTCTTAAAAGCGGATTGTGCGATTAATTTGATTAAATTAATATGAGTTATAATAAATTTAATAATTGCGCAGTCCTATTGCAAAATGTGTTGAACAATATTTTTAAAAAGTATGCGTATTTTTAAAGAAAATTGTTTGTACATCACTATTATATAAGTGATTTGTGTTATTTATTATTACCCTCTGAAGGTGTTATATTATACATATATTATAACAAGATCTCATTTTTGAAATAAAAGATTTGTTAAATCGATTTCATGAATTTTATTTAAAAAAAAAAATTGGCGATTTTTTTTCAGAAATTGCGCTTTTTTTTAAACAATCTGGACACCCTGTCTACGACCCAAAATTAAGTTTACGTGTTGCGGCCTTTTTTGGGTCAGTCCAAAACTTGAGATTTTCTCTATAGTGTTATTGAAAATACAAAATTTCTGTTTGATGTTATATAAAATATTTATCCCTATTAGCGAATAGCGTTTATTGGTTTATCTAAAATTCATTAAATGTTCTTTGAAATGTAATATGGTAACGGACTTTTACTATGTAGAAAGATCGCACCTGCACAGCACCAGCAGATTTTCCTTCAGGGTATCTGTGGCTTTCTCTGTACATAGTATTCTTAATACCCAAGTGCTGGTAAGTCAAGCATTTGATGTAGATACATACATATGTATGTACATACATATTTATGTATATGTATGTATGTACATTCATACATTCTTGTGGTTAACTTTACTGTCTGTTCAACTTTGTAAATTGCGATTTTCCAGAAATGCTGCTAATTTTCCGCAATAAGGAAACATGTAATTTGAAAAGAACAATAACAGAAAAAAAAAACGCAAAGAACAATTTGTTGGCAAAGTCTTTTAGGAAAACGAAACGTTCAAATAAACCATTTTATTTATTTATTTTATTTTCCAGAAATTAATTAAAGCATTTAATAATTGTCTACATACATATATTGCTTTCGAACCTTTACACACATGGCCCAGCCACTGGATCACCGAGACGGTGTACTGCAGAAATCTGAAGTGTTTTAATTTATAAGAAGCGGGCGGTGGCGATACACAGCTATGTACATATGTATATATATATAAATAATTACACTGGATCACAAATTAGTTTGTTTTTTTGTTCTCCAGACGCCACTATCCAATTCGAAAATCGAGTTTTTTTTCTATGGATACGTTTTCGAGATATTTGCAATTAACCATTATTCAGCTTAAAAAAAAGAGTGGTTCCACTCACGCACGTATGTACATATATCTTACGAACCAATTAAAGAACCGTAGTACGAAATACGGTAAATGAAAGCCAATGATATTCTACATAAACCGTATACATATATGTACATCACTTGTCGATAAGCCTGACAGTTTATGAGAAATTAAGCAATAACTTCATAATAACTCCAGTTTTTTTTGTTTTTTTGATGAAAAAATTAAAAAACTTAAAATTTTAACAGGGGAAAAATAAAAAAACTACTGTTTTTTTTATTTGTTTGTTAATTAATTTCTCTAAAACTATGAGGCCTATCTAAAAGTGATATACACGGAACGGATTTTTAGGACCTAACAACCTATAAAAAAGGGCAAAATAAAATAACGAAATAGGCTGGAAAAGGCAAAATAAAATAGCGTAAAAGGCAGGAAAAGGCACTAGAAATCGCAAAAAAGGCAAAAGAAGGCACTAAAAAAGGACAAAAACCAAAAAATAATCAAAAAATACATTTATTTTAGAAATATTTATATTACAAGTAAAAAGAGAAAAAACTATGAACTAGTTTTACTGTATGAAAAATGTGTACTTTGAATCTTTCGAGTTTTTAACTCACAAACTTTAATCTCTACAGTTGTAGTAACATTGAACCACAAGATGCGTTTTGAAATTTTCTGGCAGCATTTTCATTCGATTTTCGTGAATGTACTAAACATGCGCTCGACTTGAGTTGATACAAGTGGCCCCCAATTTAAATATGGAGACTTTCATATTATCAGGAATAAGGGCTTTTTCCTCAGCTGTTAAAGGAGACTTCACCGTAATTGTTCTTTTCATTTTGTAACAAAAACCACGCACGCATTATTCTGTTATTTTTTTGTTTTCTTATTTGGAATGATATCTTGCGATTTAAAAATCGAATCCTAAGGAATGTTCTTCCCAAATAAAACCTTTTTATATTTCCGTTCAAATTTACTTTTAAATTTCTCATAAGATTTTGCAAAAAATTAGGCTTTGTTATTAGCGCATCATCATTAAATTTCACAAATTTCTAATTTATGCAAAACACCTGAAGCCGGCTTGAACAGACCGCCCTCCGATAAACAACTAACAGATCGTCGATTAAAGTACAAAACCGTGTATCAACAAAATGCACAACTGCGTATGTGGGTTGCATAAATTATTTTGTAGAGTGATGGTTCCGTGCGCAGAAGTGGAGAACTGCCATTCACCTGGGAGTGGCCAGAAGCGATTCTTGTGCGTACGGTTCAAATCGCAGCTCACAACGTCCGGATATTTATATCCACGTATCCTCTGGGTAGCAACCAAACACCCGTTTGGGAGCGAGCTAAAGTGAGAAGGCGTAAAACATCGCGTGCGCTGGGTTTGGGTCCCGCCACGTTAAAACCCTGCCCAATGAAAAATAAAAAACAGCCTAGGATGAGACCCCCATTTTCTGATGACGACCACGGCAAACGTATAAAGGACTATACCCGGCTGGTTGATGTCCTCGGGAAGACAAAGGCTGACATCACCGCCATCCTAGAAATGCGATGGACGGGGCAAGGAAAAGTAAGCGTGAAGCCTTGCAATGTCTACTACAGTTGCCACGTAAATGAGCGCAAATTCGGTGTTGGATTCGTGGTAGGAGAGACTCCCTCGCCGAGTACTGACGTTCACCCCGGTGGACGAACGTCTAGCCACAATCCGCCTCAAAGCTAGATTCTTCAACATCTCGCTCATATACGCCCACGCCCCGACGGAAGAGAAGGATGAGGCGTTCAAGGATCACTTCTTGGAGCGCTTGGAACGTACATATGAGCGCTGCCCCCGACACGATGTCAAAATCGTGCTTGGCGATTTTAATGCCAAGGTGGGCAAGGAAGGGATCTTTGGTGCCACTGTCGGAAAATTCAGCCTCCACGACGAAACGTCCGATAACGGACTGAGGCTGATCGACTTCGCCGGGGCCCGAAACATGGTTATATGTAGTACTACGTTCCAGCATAAGAACATCCACCAAGCTACATGGCTGTCTCCAGATCGATCATTTTGTGGTAGACGGAAGGCATGCTTCAAGCGTTTTGGACGTACGTACACTCCGAGGGCCAAACATCGACTCGGACCACTATCTTGTTATAGCCACGATACGCACCCGCCTCTGTGCAGCAAAAATGTGCGCCCAACAATGCAAGGAAAGCTTAACGTCGAAAAGCTGCAATCACAACAATTTATTCGCCACTCAACTCACACACCTGCTCTCTGAGAGCACTCTTCAACAATCCGATATACGCGAGCTGTGGAACCACATTTCCCGATCATTAAGTACCGCCGCCGAAGAAGTAGTTGGATTTCAGCGAGCCCGAGCGAACAACTGGTACGATGAGGAATGTCAAGAAGCCGCAGAAAAAAAGATGCCGCCTACAGGGCCACGCTGCGATCGGGCGCAACGCGAGCCATGTGGGACCGTTATAGGGAACTGAAGAAGGAAGCGAGACGTATTTGCCGCAATAAAAAGAGAGGCCGAAATACGTGAGTGCGAAGAGCTTGAGATGCTGACCGACAGGAAGAACGCCCGAAAATTCTACCAGAGGGTTAGGCGACTTACGGAAGGTTTCAAGACCGGGGCGAACTCCTGTAAGAACAATGGCGACCTAGTAACTGATGTCCAGAATATACTTAAATTGTGGAGGGAACACTTTTACAACCTACTGAATGGCAGCAGCGCTGAAAGTAGTGAAGAAGAAGAACCCGAGTCTCCAGTGGATGATGATGGAGTAGCTGCCCCACCGCCTGACTATGACGAGGTACGAATAGCGATTACGCGGCTGAAAAACTACAAAGCTGCTGGAGCTGACGGCCTGCCAGCCGAGCTATTCAAGTACGGCGGCGAGGAGATGATGAGGTGCATGCATCAGCTCGTAAGCAGAATATGGTCAGATGAACGCATGCCCGACGACTGGAATTTAAGTGTGCTCTGCCCAATCCACAAGAAAGGCGACAACGCCATACGCGCCAACTACCGCGGAATCAGCTTTCTAAGCATAGGTTATAAGGTCTTATCAAGTGTATTTTGCGAAAGACTTAAGCCCACCGTTAACGAGCTGATTGGACCTTATCAGTGTGGCTTTAGGCCTGGAAAATCTACCATAGATCAGGTATTCACAATACGCCAAATCTTGGAAAAGACCCGCGAGAATAGGATCGACACACACCATCTATTTGTCGATTTCAAAGCCGCTTTCGACAGCACGAAGAGAATTTGCCTTTATGCCGCGATGTCTGAATTTGGTATCCCCGCGAAACTAATACGGCTGTGTAAAATGACGTTGAGCAATACCACCAGCTCCGTCAAAACTGGGAAGGACATCTCCCAGCCGTTTGATACCAAACGAGGTTTCAGACAAGGGGACTCCCTTTCGTGTGATTTCTTTAATCTGATGTTGGAGAAGATAAAAAGAGCCGCAGAACTGAACCGCTCAGGCACAATACTTTACAAGAGCGTACAATTGCTGGCGTATGCCGACGACATCGATTTTATCGGTAAAAACAAGGGCTACGCCTGTTCTGCCTTCTCGGGATTGTATAGAGAAGCACAGGGTTCGGATTTGCCTCATTTTGGCCACTCGCTCGCTCGTTAGTTTGCTCTGAGTTAGCGCAACTCACGAGGAACACGCGAGGCTGTTTGCAAATGAGCACTCGTTAGGTACGAGCGCACGCGACGAGTAGCCAGCGAGCGAGTAAGCAAACGAGGGCGGCGCAAGAGTAGAGCGGCAAGCAAACGAGGGCCTCATTAGGTCTGCCCTCGCGAGAGGGGCGTTGCGAGCGAGGCACTCATTTGCAGCAGCAGACGAGCGAGGCGAGTAAATGAGCGAGGCAAATGAGGCAAGCAGATTAGACAGGCAAACGGGTTGTTTGGCCAGCAAAAATGTATGGGATAAAAATTGCATCAACTAAGAATTTAGAGCAAACGATTGTATGCACACATGTAGATATGTATATACATACATATATACACATATGTATGTATTTATTTATGTATATATTTTCATGCACAGAAGAATAGATGCGTGCTATTTTTGCCAGTTTTATCTACTAGGTAGGCTCATATGTGCATACATATATATTACTATGTACTTATACGCACGTATTATTCGCAAATAACAATTTGCAAAATGGTAAAATTTGCCGTATAAACGCTGAGTTAACTTTTTATTTGCAAATAACTAAATCACGCAAATATGTATTGATTAGTGCTACTATTTGCAAATAAGCGCAAGACGCCGCCATTCTTAGGTTTATTTTCTTTTTCGATTGTCATCTTATTGCCTTGTTATAATCAAGACGTTGCCATTTTTAACTTTATTTTCTTTTTCGATTGTCATATTATTGCCTTTTTATAATCAGGCAATATTAAAAAAGAATTTTTCACCATCGAATAAACAGTGAGTTAGGTATTTGCAAATTATTTTTATTCGCAAATAGCTTACGTATAAACGTAGTATATGTAGGTATAGTTTTTTTAATTTTCAATAGCTTATAAAATTTCAACTTAAACACTTAGGTCTCTTTTTATGTGGTTCTTTTTTATGCGGATTTGAATTTATGCGAGTTTTCAAACACTTTTCGCTGTAGCGATTTTGCTTTTTTGAGAGCTTTTATTACTTTTTTTTCAATATGCAAGGGGCAATGCTTCTGATAAATAATTTGTTGTTGTATTCTTACATACAAGTAATTACTAAGTAATTTGACTAAGTAACTATGTTACATATGTATAAATGAGAACATAATATTTATAAAAATCATTATTTTGTCTTTCATTTCATAAATAAGTAGGACATCAGCATTTTCAAATGAATATTCCTGGTTTAGCCCCATACATATATATGTATGTAGGATAATACAAACTACTATTTGATAATTAAGGCTGGTCCACATAGATCTTTCGCGTTGACTTTGTAGTTGGCGTTGGTTTGACAGAACGCACGTTAAAAGTATGCGTTCTACAATGAAGCTTGGCAGAGACTACTTTGGCCACTAAATTAACATATTAACGAGAAATAAATTAATATTTCATATCAATAATAGCATGAAAAATATATTTCTTGCCTTCATTTGATTAAAAGGAAAAAACATTTCATTTAATTTTATTTATTTGCAACAGCTGGCGATTCGACGCCAACGCAACGCCAAAGTTGTATGCGAACCGGTCTCTATTCTTTGTTTACGCAAATTTTCCCATGTCTACATATCCATATATACATGCATACATATGTACACATGTCCTTGAACAACAGGCCACAAATAAATTTTTTCACCAAGGACTATATGTCATTCAGGTATACAGCATAACTGCTACAAGTAGAAAACTATTTTGGGGGTGTTAGCAAGTGCTTACTTGTTTTTTGTTTCTGCGGCACAAACGATTATAATATCTTCGTTACTTACTTTTCTCTGTAAAGACAAAATACATGCATATGTACATACATATATAAATGCATATATACATAAATACGTACATACAAACATATATAAATACGCATGTTATGTGTGTACACATGTATGAATATAACTCTAAAAAATAATTCATTCCATAATCTATGCTTATGTATGTAATCAATTTTATTTGTTGTTTTAAATGCTGCCCTAATATAATACTTCACATATATATATGCATATGTACATGCAATTATTAACATACTTTCGTACATAATCTATTGACATACATTCCCACATTTTTATAGGAGCGCGAGCGAGCCAAACTTCTCGTGCCTCGCCTCATTGCTGCTACGAGTACGAGCTGCGAGTGCCTCGTTGTCTGCGAGGCATTGAGTAGGAGTTTGCTCACTCGCTCGCTCGAACTCCGAGTTTTTGCCCACCCTGGAGAAGCAAAGCGAATGGGTCTGGTGGTGAACGAGGACAAAACGAAGTATCTCCTGTCATCACACAAACAGTCAGAGCATACGCGTCTTAGCACCCACGTCACTGTTGACAGTTACAAGTTTGAAAAAGTAGACGACTTCGTTTATTTTGGAACCAGCATTAACACTAATAATAATGTCAGCCTTGAAATCCAACGGAGAATCACTCTTGCCAACAAGTGCTACTTTGGGCTGAGTAGGCAATTGAGAAGTAAAGTCCACTCTCGTCGTACAAAGATCACACTCTATAAGTCACTCATCATGCCTGTGCTGGTGTATGGCGCGGAGGCATGGACAATGAAAGCATCTGATGAGGCGGCTCTTAGAGTTTTCGAGAGAAAGATTATCCGAAAGATTTACGGACCTTTACGCGTTGGTGATGGCGAATATCGCAGACGATTTAACGATGAGCTGTATGAGCTTTACAACGATATGGACATAGTGCAGCGAATTAAAATTCAGCGGCTCCGCTGGCTTGGCCATGTCGTTCGTATGGACAGAAACGCTCCTGCTCTGAAAATATTCAACGCGGGCCGCGATGCTGGTAACAGAGGAAGAGGAAGGCCTCCTCTGCGTTGGAAAGACCAGGTGGAGAAGGACTTGGCTTCACTTGGCATTTCCAATTGGCGCCAGTTAGCACAGAAGAGAAATGACTGGCGTGCTGTTTTGGACTCGGCCAAAATCGCTTAGGCGGTTACAGCGCCAATAAAGAAGAAGAAAAACACTCATATTTCAAAATGGTTCTCTTTTTTACAAAGAATTCGCATTTCAGGACGAATGGATAAGGCTTGAGCAGTGTTGCCAGGTCATCGGAAAACGTCCCTCTTGGTCTGAAAAAATGTCATTTCCTACCCAAAATGTCTTTTTCAAATGTAAACAAAGGTACATATGTACGTAAGGCATATTAAAATATTATTTGCTCTGTCGCATTTAAAATTCATTCTAAACTGGTTTGAGATCGTTAAAATAAAAATCATTTTATACATACACTCGTGATCAGCTGATTAAATCATCGATTTTGGCTATTTCTTTTTTGTTTATTTTATGTTTGTTATTTTTCCATAAAAGCCTAGCTCATTGTATAACAAACAAAATATAAATCCACATTTCAAACTTTGTGCAAAAATCATAAAAAATTTGCAAAATTTCAGCTAGATTTTCAACTTTTTATTCAGATTTTTTAGAATTTTTTTGAGTATGCACGTTGTTAGCCCATTAAATTACAGGGCAATAATGTGCAAGTTTTAAGGTGCTAAAGAATCGCGTTGATTTTTAATATATTTTTTTGTAGACGTTTGGTTAGGTGGTCGGGTGTCGAAAATGCTAAATTACGTTCTGTTAAAAAGGAACATAGCCATATTTCAGACTTTTTACGTTCATTACATTTTCAATAAGAGGCCCCATGTGACTAATTGTGTCATTTTCTTTATTCACTTAAATAAGGGTCAAGTCATCTGTGTCCAAAGAATAAATATTTTTTGAAGCAGCTGCTGCAAAAAACAAAGCTTGTAAAGATTTATTAAGAAAATAATTCAAAATCAGTTCAACTTACAGGATTTGGTAACAGAGAAAAATTACTAGGAAGTTAAAAAACGTAATTTTTTACACAAAAAACGTCCAAACGTCAACAGGATACAAAAAAACGTCCAAATGACGTTAAAAACGTAAGCCTGGCAACACTGGGCTTGAGCCAAGAGCTTGTGTGAGCAAATCCAATTTTTGGCAAAAAATGTCAGTTACGCGGTTTTGCAGAACGACGATACGCGGTTTTGTACTTTAAGCGACGATGTGTAAGTATGCACTTTCTTCGTGCTTTCTGAAACCTATTCGTCAACCCCATTTTCGAAATCAAGTAGCCGGCATAATTTTCTAGTTTCTGCTAAAAAAAAATATTTCTTGTAGTGATCAGGTAGCATGAATTTGATGAAATGTCATAATTTTATCAAAAGTCAAAAGGTTAACACCAACAAGGAATGTCATTAAATGAAACTATCTTCTTTTTTGTATCATGATTGTCAGGTTGTTAATATGGCGACGAAAAAATGATAATGGAACTACCTTGTTTTTTGTATCATGCCCGGTACTACCTGTTTGATATGCCTTGGTTACATTACATTTTTGCTTTTTCTTATCTTTGAGGGAGAATATTCGCTTACGCTCTTGATTTTGATTGTTGGCTAGTGTTGGCTAATTTTGTTATCGAATTTTCTTTGATTTGCAATCGTGTTTTCAAATAGACACACGAATGTATTAAATCAACGTCAAACTCACCTTAACATACTGTCTCCATTGGTATCTTCGTTTGAGTCTGCAACTGGCCTCCACTAATTGTCGTAGTATTAACAGTGGTGTTCTGCGTGACTTCACCACCAGCATATCCACCCACTGATGGAAGACCTTGCGATGAACTTGAATGCTGGACACCGTTGGTTGTGTTTGTAATCTCTTGACGTGAGCGTGGACAGCAAAAACGCTTGCAAGCGGCCCATACTTGTGGTTGACATCCCACTACAATGAAAATGAATACACCCTGCAAAGCGTTTATCATATCGGTGAAGAACCAAGCCGAATGCGGTCCACCGACTAGCCAAGAAATCACATCAGCTATCCAGGTGACACCCATTACCACGACTAGCTTCAAACATACTTTCCCCAGTGCAGTCTTCTCAGTGGTCGATTTGACATCGTCACGCTTCCACAAACCGCATGTCAATTGATGTGTTGTTGATATGAAAAGCATGATGTTGGCACACAGTAAAAGTCCAATAGGTCCAAAGAAATAGGCAAATATGGATAAATGTTCTCCGCTAAACCAACAACTACGTTCGCCGAAGCCGGGGCGCAGTAATTGTGTTTCGGGCAAATGATCTACAGTGAAAGCAATAGCGCTTATCAACACCGGAATGCCCCAAGCATACGCCGAATAAAGCCGCAAGCGTAGCAACTCTTGATTGCGTTCGAGTGAACTCGGCCTGAAATCGCGAAATGTCCACCAGATATTGAAGCACATTGTGTTAAGCCAAAAGAAAGCCGAAAGAAAGAAAAAGTGCATTGTACTGGCTAAAAGTAAACAGGTGAATGAGCCGTGTTGGAGTGTCCGTGACAGTTGTGTGTAGGCGAGTATCAAATCTCCAACAAACAAACAAAAGACGTAATAAATCTGACAACGCCAATGTAACATATGATGAACGGAGGGCATCATGTATCCAGCCACCAATGTGGCTGAAAGGAAGACGACTGATATGACAATTCCTATATTGAGGGCGGCCACTTGTACTCTATCACTAGTGGTGCTACCTACCGCAGCAATAGCATTGGCAGGAGCTTCAGTGGAGAAGTGATGAAGACAAGTAAATATTTTAATTGCAGCAATTGCATCGTTTTCGAGCAAATGCTCAAGGCAATAATCGCTAGTAGATATTTGTTTATGAGTCAGCTTAAGATTTCCATTCTCCACATCCATTTGACTTTCATGCCAATCTCCGGCAATAGCGTATGGTACAGTTTTTTGGTGACATGTAGGAAAGCCGTATATTGTCTCGTATAAACTTGAATTTAATGGCAATTCCGCAGGAGGGTTTATATTAGGATTACCACTGCCGCCCGGAAACGTGCATTGCTTTTTTGCAGAGTCATAAATTCCATTCCATCCACAACACTTTTTTACCTTTATTCTTTGTGTTCCATTTCTTTCTCGTGGAAAGCAGACGAGCACGCCATTTCGGTCAACACAATAGCGTTGTGGCTCGATAAATTGCTTGCGTTCACCCAAAAATAAGGAACCATTTGAAAATAATAAATAGTTTCCACCTGCTGAGAAAAACTCTAATTCTTCTGACGTACATTTGCCGTTTTGCTCTGATTCAATACTGTAATCATCTACTACTGGAAGGACATTCTCTTGGAATATCATAAATTTGGGCTTACCACCTTGAGGTGTAAAATACCGTCTTCTACTTATTAGAAATATCATTGGTACCCATAATTCCGAATTTCCCATAACACACGTTTGATTAAAATTCATGTGCTCATTGTATCTACAACATTTGTTCACTGTCACTTGCGGCGGTGGTATTCGTGATAATACCGTTGGCATATTTGTAGTCATATCTGTAGCAACTGGTGATGCACTGGCTTCTAACATGTCCGTGGAAGAAGCTCCATCCCCTCCAACTTTCTCTTCATTGTTTACAGCAGTGGCCTGTATTCTACAATGCAACGATGCACTCACCATTAGGATAAATAACAAAGTTCGACTGACTTCTGCTACCCGCATTCCATGCATTTTGTACTGAAGAGAACTCGTTCAATTCGACTTGAATATATTTTATTTCGATTCCACAAGGTTATATAAATACTGATTTAAAATGGTAATCTCCAACTTCATTGTTTGGTTTTAGCCATACGTATATGTAAGTATTAAATATATGGTTTTAGCATACGTACGCATTTTCAATTCACTTTTCTTTCATTTTCTTAAATTTTCACTTCGAATCGTATTTGCTATTTCTATAGGTTCATTGCCGCCACCACCTCCGTAACTGCTTTCTTGGGTTTACGTAGTACATTCCATTGTTTTGCAATTACCACAATTTCACTGCTATAGCACAATATCCCCGTTTCACATCGCCCGCATAATCTGTTTGGCAACAAAATATGTATGAGAAGCGCGAAAAAACCCAATGCCAAGACGAAAATAATGAGAATTAAAACGTTCCGAACCACAAATCCAACCGACTTCTCCACTAGATACCTTGCAATTGCATCGCTTGAAGACTGATGGAGCAAAAGGCAGCAACGACAGCAGCAGCAAGTTGACGTTGCGTCGCTGCGAGCTATTTATTTTCTTTCTTGTATTTCGACATTTCTTGGTATTCCCTTTTGTGCTTTTCGAATATTTATTTGTTGTTAAATATAGTGACGCAATAACAATTTGTAACCGTTTATGCAAAAATTCAAAACTTGGTACTAAAACTGGGTCACAATCGATATACCCGTCATGAACCAAAAATACAAGATCACGCAAAACCGTGACGTTGTTTTTGTAACTGATTTTGGGAAAAAAAGTTTGTTAAAGTGGGTTCGTCAGACGAGCATTTGTTTACATCACCACTATTTCACCTTTTTCTTTAACTAAAGCAGAGTTGGGGCCAATTTCAAATGAATATTGAAATGACATGATGCAATAATACAAGGTGTTATCGGTTGGCAGCTTCTCGCTCTAATTCCGCCATATTGACCATGATGCAATAATACAAGGTGGTATCAGTTGTAACAGCTCGATTTGACACTGCCTTAGCTCAGTAGAATAAGAAGAAAAACGGGAAGAAATTAATCCCCATTTGGGGGAAAAATATAAAATTTCATATTTTCTTCTAAACAGAATTTGCTTTTTTGTAGTATATTCGCAATGAAATTAAATAAAATAAGATATAATACCTTTTTGAGAAAACAAAATATGCATACTGAGAAAAAATAAAAAAAAATCAACTATATTATTAGGCAAAGAATGGTTAAAGAAGTGGCACTGTTTCGCCTAAGGCAGTCAATATGGCGGAATTCCCTGCAAAAATCGTTGGACCATGTAGTCTATTTGTGGTAAATTGGAGTACTTACAAAAGTGTTCCTCTGTCATGCTGTAGTGGACCAACTCGTGTCTCTGCGCCAGCTTATTGTTTGTTATCCGATCACTGCTCGTGTTTTAACGAAACGTGATTGAAGTTGAGCATTTGAAAGCACATTTGCATGTCTGGCTGTAGCTGAACGTGTAGAGATGCTCGCTGTTAGTTCTTAGCTCCCAGCATGTTCGGGTTCGAATACCGTCAGAGGCAACATGTAATTTTTAATTTTTGTCTTGGTTTTTATTAATTTCGAAAAAGCATTTGAGAAGTGAAGAACAAAAGCGTGTACAAACGAAAAAATATAACAACAATGCCATTGTTAATATGTTGGAGTAGTTTTGTGCTACTCTGATGTAATGCAGGGATGGAGTATATGGTCCTGCCCTAGGACATCGCAATGTTAATTGGACCATATTTTTTATATGAATTGTGGTTAATTTTGGAGTACTCTTTGGTCCTTAGGGAGTACTCTTTACACGCATGCATGGAGTAGTCGCGATTTTTGCAGGGTTAGAGCGATTCTTTGCCTAATAATATAGTTGAAGGTTTTTTATTTTCTCTCAGTATACACATTTTGTTTTCTTGAAAAGGTATTTTATCTTATTTTATTTAATTTGATTACGAATATGCTATAAGAAAGCAAATTTTGTTTAGAAGAAAATATGAAATTTTATATTTTTCCCCCTAATGGGGATTATTTTCTTCCCGTCCACAGTGTCAAATCGGGTTATCACAACTGATACCACCTTGTGTTATTGCATTATGTTGAAATGGCACTTAAGTGTATTTGTGGCTTGTTGTTTAAATGCCATTTAGCTTTCGTTGGGTTTCATATCATCTTTGTTTAAATATGCCAAACAACTGGCAGCACTGCTGCTTTTTCCTTGAAATTAGTTGCGATCCCGTACGAGTCCGGACTAGTCAGAAATAGTCAGAATCAGTCAGATTTTACTGGAAATCGGTCCCGTACTCGGTTCTTTGACTATTGAGAGGACAGAAAAGAGAGTAAATACGGTTCTCTCTCTGTCAGAAGTTACCAATTTTAGTCCGAGAATTTTTTGCTGGTAAATTCTGGTAAATGTGTCAAACGATCAGCTGTAGTGTGTTTGGCAACCAAATTGTAAACAAAGAAAAGTTGAATCTGCTAATTCATGTTGAAAAGTATTTAATTACTTGTTTAAGTGGATTGTAATGAATTTGAAAGTATTTTTAGTTATTTACATGTGTGAGATGAGTGTGTTTACATACAAAATAAGGAAAATTTACAACCAAAATTTGGAGGTTATTTTGAAGTTGACAGAAGTTGCCATTTTTTACTAGAAAGCGATCCCGTACCTTTCAATGTTACTCTCTCGCTCTGAGCGAATTTTTATTTTTTGACAGTTTTACTAGTCCGAGTCCGAGGAATACGGGATTGCACCTATTGTTGGTGCATTCCCTTCTTTGTTTACATTTTGTGCTGAACAGCTGATCGTTTTTGGTGGGATTTGCCCAAGGCGCATCAATTACAGGGGATAGCGATAGAAGCTACGCTTCTTCTTATGAACACGCTTGTATCAAATTATCGTCTGTTTTGCTTTATTTACATATCCGCGTATACATACACATATCATATACGTATATATATGCCCTGTATATTGTATATTGTATATATATACCCTGTATATTGAATCATGGGCTACAACCATGAACCAAAAAGACTTTCGTTCATGGGCTACAACTACAGAAAAATTCTGCGGTGTTGAGTTTTCATTTACATGGTGCTTTGGTAAGACAGATCGTGTCAGCTGTCTCGGGTTTACGTACCGGTAGGTTTACGTTCTTGACTAATTTCAGCTTTAGTTATTTATTGTTCTTTGGCGTTCACGTAAAATAATTCCAATATTTTGACCAAGGCTATTTTGACATTTTTAGTTACACTCAACTTGTCGATATTAAAAATACACTAGCTACATGATCCTGTAGCACCAAGAGGAATAAATACGGACAAGGAGGGACAGCCTGGCGTTTGGGGAATTTAAGTTCCTGGCAACCAACCCAAAACCCAAAAAAAAATATATTTTAACAAAACTTTTGCCGGCGATTAAACAAGTTTTTGGTGAAGCTGCGCTTTAAACTCCCGTTATAAACATGCTCAAGCGACAGCGTTGCGAAGACTTCGATACATTCGTGCCACAAACCAAGAAGCTCATTAGCGAAAAATTTGTGGACCAGGCGGACCAAAATAAAATGACCAAAATTCATGGTGAGTTAACTATTCTATTAATAAGGAATTTATATGATTCAACTGCTGAGTTTTCCAATAACAGACCATTTCCTATATCGGGCGAAGTATAGCGAATTTTTTAATGAAATTCGCAGGGCGTGTTGAGGAAGTGCTCATTGAGCGATACCTTCAACATTTTGTGTAGAAATGGCAACAGTTTTAAAGTTATTTATTGTTAAAATTTCCCCATTATAGATTGGCGCTTACACATATGTTAGTGTTTGGCCGAGCTTCTCCTCCGACTTGTGGCATGCGCCTTGATGTTATCACACAAATCGGAGGGACCTACAGTTTTACGCTGACTCCGAACGGCGATTGTATTTTTATGAGAAGCTGTTTTTCATGGCAGAAATACACTCGGAGGTTTGCCATTGCCTGCCGAGGGGCGACCGCTGTTAAGAAAAAACCTTTTTTCTATATTTTTTAGCGATGTTGCTTTGACCAGGGCTTGAACCCAGGTGCTGATGAGTGAAAGCGCGCACTGCTTACCACTACACCACAGCGGCCGTTCCGCATTACTTCACATATTTTTTATAAACACTGCACTATTCACTTTGCTTTTCATTAATATATCATCTTTTCTTCATAAACGAATGAATGCACATCTTTTTTTACTAAATATTTAACAATTAATACTTATAAAAGAGTTCTTTAAATAAGTTTCTATTCGCAAAGAATCTGTAAACACACAATTGTTGAGCGAGAACTGCGAAGTATGTAATTCCAGATCTTTGGAAACTATACCAAAAAATACTTTGTGAGGCATTACAAAATATAAAGTATATCGATGGCTGAGTGGAAGATCGACCTATCTCGGCAGCCAGTTCAAAAACGCCCTATCTCAGAAAACTTCAAGAACGCCCTACTTCAGAATTCGATTGAAAAACGCCCTATTTCAGAATTTTATTGAAAAACACTCTATGTTGTTGTTGTTGTAGCAGCTACTAAGCCCCGTTCGGGGCGGTTCATCCATCAGCGTTGTCGTCAGTTTCAGCTAGGGGGAGGCCCAGGAAGTGTGCGACTTCCACAGGGGCTGTCCATAGGGACAGTTGCGTTAGCTTAGTGGGGGGGTTCTTAGGGCATGTGAAGAGGTGCCGGGAGTCATGTGGCGACTCTCCACATGTCGGGCATTGGTTGGGCACATCCTCGTTGATTCTACTCAAGTAAGAGTTGAGCCTGCTGCAATAGCCAGAGCGAAGTTGGGCTATTGTAGTGCTAGTCTCCCGAGGCAGACAAAGTTCTGTTCTGTCCACGTCCGGTGGTTATGTGCCTAGAACGGCATTCACAGGGCGAGAGTCTACATCTCAGAATTTGGTTGAATAACGCCCTATCTCAGAATTCGGTTCAAAAACGCCCTACTCAAACGAAAATACATTGAAAATAAGCTGAGATAGGGCGTTCTTCAACTAAATTCCGGGATAAGGCGAGATCGCGTGATTTTTTATTACATATTTTCGCCTGTGGCGCTTATATTTAAATCCAGTATTTCAATATGTATTGAAAGTTTTTAATAAAAATGTAGGTACTTAAAAAAAAATCATTACTACGATATACTGGAAATTTTCGCATGCGCCGCTTTTTTTTAAAGCAATACTTCGGTATATAATGAAGATATGCAATAAAAACATAATGCGCTTACATTTTTCCCGTTTTCAGTTTGTTGAACATTTTTTTGTTTGGGATGTGCGGCAGCAGAGTTCAATTGCTCTACAAAGGAAAAAGTGAGATTGAATTTTACTTCTTTTGCAATTTTACTAATTACTTGCAAACTATAAGCCTCCGGAGAGGGCGGGGACCTTCAGATTTCAAAAATAAGGCTGGCCCTCTCTCTTCCCCCCTCATCTCCTTTTCAAAGCTTGGCCATTATTGGAAGATTTTCCCAAATAAAGACCACACTAAAGTTAATTGCAGCTTTTTACATAATTTTCAATGGGTAATCTGTCAAAAAAGCTGCAATTAATTGGAAGTTATAAGCTCTTAAGCACAAATAAGGTAGAAGTGATTTTGACTTTTCTCTCTTTTGAGCAACGACTATAATTTCAAATGATGAATAACTTTTAACCCTTTTCAAGTTGGCATTTTCTATTTTTTAATCTATCTATTAAAAATTCAATTGCGGGCTGTGAGATAGGCTGACTTCCAAAACGTCGATTGCTATATAGTTACGTTGACCATATTAACCAACGTAAAATAAAGGACATTTTTTTCAAAATGATTTGAAAATACGTACATACAACTTGTATGATAAAAGTACCTTGCCCATATCGTAATTTAAGTCAAATATTTACTATTTAATTATATTATTTAATTGTATAAGTTCCCCTGCTGTAGCGAAAAATGAAGCCAAATCCTTTTCAAGGACTTCGCCATCCTTTGCTACCAAAATGCGTTTACCATAATTCATACTGCACGACGAAGCCAGCACACAGTGGTTCAAAATTCGAATTCAATGTTCATAATCCACTGGAGCCTTCATATTTCCACCAATTTTTACTAAAAACCAAAAAAAAAAATTTTATTTTGGTGAACATTTTTTTATAACATTTCAAAATTTTTTTGTTTTGGGAGAACCATACAATTATTTTCAACTAGCTTTTGTTATGTAACATTTATTAACTGGAACAGAAGAATACATTTTCTTCAAAGCTGCTACTTTTTGTGCATTTTGCACTAAAAAATTTAATATAATCAAATTAAAATTTAGAAATCAGGCTCAACTGGCCTCTTGCAAATATTGTAAGCTTTCATAAAAAATAACAATTAATCAAATTAAGCGAAAAATGAAGTGAATGAATGCCAGTTTTGAACCACTGTGCAGCAGGATGTCTATTGTTCTCTTTCAGTGGAACTGGCGTGTAACACAATCCTGGGCACAACTTTCCTGTGATTTATAGATTGTACAAAGATTACCGATTAAATAGAAACCCTGCGAAATATAAACCTTGCGAAACAAACTGGCGAAAGTTTTCAATATATTTTATAAGGGACATTTTTATTTTTCATATTCTGCGTTTAAAACTTTACCTTTGAAAAATGCAGAGCCGATTTAAAGGACAGTTTAAGAACTAAAGGACAAAAGGCGTCGTTTATTTTGAAAAAAATTATAAAGGACAGGGGGTTAAAATAAAGGACTGCCCTTTAAAATAAAGGACGGATGGTCACCGTATTTATAGTATATAAAGTATAATGTTCCATAACGCCAAACTACAAAATATTGACAATGTATACTTTTCCAAAACGCATCCGGAAAGTTATCGAAATGCATCGATATAGCAATCAGCGCAGAAATAAAGTTGATGCTTCGTTTGTTATTGGTTACCATTGGTGTTTCAAAAATGGAAAATTCAGAAAAATTGTTCATTGCTAAATTGAATATTTAAAATATGCAATGTATATGGTTGCAATGTGTCGCAACTCTGCATATATAAACAGTTTGAATACCGCAGTATAACAGTTTCCAAACATTGTATAGATACTAGGGCTGTGCGATTATTCGATTACTCGAGCAAGTTGGTTAATCAATTATTCGGTTAATCAATTACTCGAGTAATCAAGATTTTGATTACTCAAAACGATGATTAATCGAGTTACTTGAAATATGATTACTCAAAAACAATAATTTTGCTCGATAAAAGAGTTTGCTTTGGAAAATGCTTATTTTCTTTTTTACATTCTGTATATGAAAAAAAATTTTTGTTTTAATTTTTGAAAACAGAAACGTTGTTTTCAAAGTATCAAGGAACTTTAACTACTTTATACATATGTAAAGAGTTGAAATGTTGATTACTCATTTTACTCGAAATGTTGATTAATCATAAAGCAAATTACTCAAATATTTTTGTTTTTGGTTAATCAAAAATATTGATTACTCGAGTAACTGAACTTTTGAGTAATCATAATTTCCAATTAATCGAATAATTGAGTTATTTACGTTATGATTAATTAAAATTTTGAGTAATCAATTAATCGCACAGCCCTAATAGATACGTTTTGGAAGTCAGCCATAGTTTTGAATTGTGGGATTTTTTTTTTTTGTTCTTCGACCACATCCATTTATATATACGTACATAAAAATGAAAAAGAACATGAACTACGAGCGTTGCGCTATCATGATTCAACAAGAACGATAGAACTTGTTCATTTAACTTAGAAAATAACAAATTGTTTCACTGTTTGCTTAACACGCGTTCGTGTTTGGATATAGTGCCGTATTACAAGCAGGAATGTTGCGAATATTTGCATTCGCATTAGTTATGCGAATGATTCCCATCATTTTACACATTTTTGCATTCGACCTTCCCATTCGCATCAAATGATACGAATGTTTTGCGAATGCAAATGTGTACATGGGCAGAGAGTCCATTTTAATATTGTTGAAATGGCTCTATGTCTGTCTAACCAGGGTGCCAGGGTGACAATAACCGGCTTTTACCTTCTCAGGGCGCTAGACGGTTAAGTAGCATGAACCAATTAGAACAGATCTGACCGGTTGAGAAGCATCCATTTGTAATAGCAATTGAGAAAAAAGTGTGTGACGTTTGTAATTTTGAAGTTTGCTATTTCTGTTTTGCTTCTTTCTTTATGTGTATTTTGTCGGTTGTTGTTGTTGTTGTTGTAGCAGCAGTACTCAACCCGCCGGGGTTTCGTCAAGGATCGTCTTCGTCCTCTGACTCGACAAGCCTGAGGCCGAGAAAGCGGGCGGCATCTATAGGCGCGGTCCATAGTGCTTCTGGTGTCAGGGTCGTGGGGTTAGAGGCGCATGCGAAGAGGTGTTGGGTGTTGTGTGGACCTTGCCCGCATGCAGGGCATGTGTCTGCCACTTCTGGGTTCAGCCGGGAGAGATAGCTGTTTAATCTGTGGCACCACCCAGAACGGAGTTGTGCTAGGGTGCACCTGGTCTCTCTAGGCAGTTCGGCTTCGTCGATGTTGATGGGTGGCGTCGATGTTGTCGTTTCTGGTGGCCGCTCTGTATTTCTCTGCGTCGAATGGGTGGTCTAAGCACGGCTCTACGTCGGATTTCCAGTCGTGCAGGTGACGTCTGACATGTCGGGGAGGCGGTTCATTTCGAAGCAGGGCGTTATTGGGGTGATTTCCACGGTAACAACCCACGAGGAACTGCTTCGATAGCAACGTGTTGTGCTCTTTCACCGCCAGCATCTGGCTTCCTTGGTGGAGGTGATGCTCGGACGACATGAGATGGCAGCCTGTAGCCGTGCGTAGAGCTGCATTCTGCCATGTTTGTAGGTTTCTGCACTGTGTATCGCTGGTACCCGCCGTCCATACTGGCGCTGCGTAGTTTGCCACCGACCGGCCGATTGCTTTGTACGTTGTAAGTAGGGTTTCTTTGTCGGCTCCCCAAGTGCTGCCGGCTAGTGACTTGAGGACTTTGTTCCTAGCTCGCATCTTTTCGCAAGTGGCTGAGGCGTGCGCAGAAAAGGAGAATAGGCTGTCGAACGTGACTCCCAAGATTTTGGGGTGGTTGACCGTCGGTATTTTGTTGCCATCGACGTAAACATCCAGCTCTAGCCTAACTTCCTTTGTCCAGGTGGTGAACAGTGTGGCGGTGGATTTCGCGGCGGAGATGGTGAGGCTGCTGGCAGTGAAGAAGTTTGCAAGATCGGTGAGATAGTCGCTGATTTTCCCGCATAGGCTGTCAATATTGGGGCCCGTCGCCATAATCGTGCAATATCGGCGTAGTTCACCAAGTATTTTGTCGGTGGTTTACTTGAGTGATTTTTTAGCGATTTTCAATAAATTTTTTGTGCACATCTAATTAAAATGAAGTGTGCGGTGATTGGATGCAAAAACACGTACAAAAATAATAAATTGGTTAGCACAAACATGTGCTACAACATTTAGTCTGTTCCAATAGCAGTCCGGTTTACAGGATTTAGTCAGAACTTACAGGAAGTCGTTCCTATTGACATAAAACCTGTAAGTGGGAACACATTTGAGAGAGTAACTGAGCAACTGTTCCTAGTCAGAAGTTACAGGATTTAGTCCAGAGTTTATTTTCCTGTAAGTTCATGAAAAGTGTCAAACGGTCAGCTGATTTGCATGTGCAAGCAAAAACTAACAGCGGTGAAAGCAAAGTACCTTATATTTGTAAAAAAAATGAAATTAAACAACGAAATGTTTGAATATGTATAGATTTTAATAATTATTTAGTGATATTTCAGCTAAATCAATGTTGTACAAATGACATGTAAACAAACCGACTGACGTTTTTACAGGAAGTAGTGTTTTTTGCGTTCCTATGCACTTCTGCATCTGTTCTCCTTTTACTCTCATTTGAGAAAGTAAAATTGTAGTTTGACAGTTCCACAGGTTTTAGTCCGAAGTTCAAAGGAACAGACTAAATGCTTGCATTTTTTTCTTTATGCTTCTTCTTCATATTTTTTGTTTACTTTTCACAGAAAATAACATGGCGCCGAAATTATAAACGTCAGCCAGAAAATTACTTTTTTATTTTGATTCATCTTGTCAGATCTTGTGTAGTTGGATCATGGTTAAGTAGAGTATATCAAGCAACATTGATGGGCCTTCAACAAGTACTGCTAAAAGTCTTATAAGCAACCTAGAAATAATTTTAGATTCCTCCAGCAACAGCGAAGGCTCGGATGTAGAATCTGGAGACATAAAAAATGTGAAATTAAAGCCCACACTAAGGCCTATCTTAAAGAAAAACCAGCTCATCTCGGTTAAAATCACCTCGATTGGTGGAAAACTAAACTAAAATACGACAAATTGACAAATCTGGCCCGCAAATATTTGAGCGCTCCACCCGCCAGCATTCCTAGTGAGCAATTGGTCAGTGCTGCCGGCCTTATGTACGGTCCTGCAAGAAATCGCCTCATTCGAGAAAAGGCAGCACAATTTTATTTTTTTTTAATATAATATGCCCCTTTTGAACTTTGACTACTAGATTAAAACACTGTATAGATAGGTTAAGCACTCGTTCAATGTTCTAATAATTTATAAAATTTTTAAATATTAAAAACGATGACTTAAGTTGATTATCACTTTTTTAATGTTATTCCTAACATTCGCATTCGGATTCGCGATCGCGAATGTGAGGAATATGATATTCGAAACATCCCTAGTTACAAGTATTGAATATGCGCTATTATTCAATTCTGCCTTAATTACAACACTATTCAAGCACTATGTGCACAGCTATTTTCAAGCACTATGTGCACAGGCATATGTATTTTTTTGAACAAACTTTTTCAGCTGAGAACTTATTTAAACTTCGAAGGCCAACTTGAATTAAAGGAACCAACACTAAAATGCGTCAAAATGAAAATAAAAGAGCACAAATTTCTATGTAAAGCTAAATTCTTCGGGAAGATAATAGGTTTGTTCGTCGGAAATTCAGGGAGAATTATCACTCAAAATATCAGATAGTAAGAGAAAATGCCCCCAAATTCTCTCTCAAGTAGAGAAACTTGCGCGAACGCAAATTTGCAAGTTTCCCTGTCAGCTAGTATCCACGGCTGCATTTCAAACATAACAAATTTGTATAGAATTAAAAAAAAACAGGTTTTACATGTATATTTCTTGTTAGTCCGACTTTCTTCAGAATACGCTACAATTTATTTGTCGTAGTTACTATCGGGTTTCCTATATGGACTCTGGTTGATATTGCATTCCGATTACGAATACAGTTTTTTTCAGCCAAGTACCTTTCAAATCATTGGAATTTACTTAACTTATTAAGTAAACTAGTATTTACTTACGTTTTTTATTGTAAAATAGATAAAGTTAGTAAATTTTTAAATTTAACGATTATATTCCTTTTCATTTTACAACGCTTTTCTCAACTTGGTATATCCAGACCACCATTTATACCAGGGAAGTGAACCGGATGAAAAATTTTGTGGGTTCGGTTCAGCGGTTCGAACCGCTTTTGCACTTTTGGATTGGTTCGTCAAAGCGGTTTTTTTGGTCTTTGAACCGGGGTTTCGGTTCGGTTCAACGGTTCGAAAAACAAACAAGTAACAAAGTCTAACATTAAATACCCGGCGCTGGTATTAAATTTACGACTTTCACCTTTCCGAAAGCCACCGTAACATGGTAAGCCGGGGTGTATAAATTTTGAGTAATTTAGCGTCCTTAAATTTCGAAATATTGAAGTTTCAAGCATTTCTGAAATTTACCGTTATATGAAAAGCGGACTCAATTTTAGTCTGATTTCAATAATTTTTAACGATTTGCTTTTATGTGGCAAGCACAATAGCCATACCGAGTTTGGTATAAATTGGTAGACCGGTTACCGAGATACATATACGTGATCACAAGCAGGCGGTGCCACGCCCGTTTTCCAAAAGTTTATCATAAACCAAGAAATAGGTAAAGGATTGTCGCAAGCATCAATTTTGAATAAACCGTTATATGGGAGATAGGCGTGGTTATTGTCCGATTTTGCCCATTTTCAAAACCATCCGCCCTACGCCCGAAAGAAGTGCACGTACAAAGTTTCGTTAAGATATCTCAATTTTTACTCGAGTTATCATTCTGATCACTTATATATACATTTGTCTATATCTATCTCGATTCGTTTTACCTGTTACAAACAACCGTTATGTGACCAAAGTTATAATACCCTTGTGCACAAGTGCGCTCGGGTATAAAAAATAACGCGCAAGTTTAAGTGTCAAGTGTAAAAACGCGCAACGATAAGAGTCAAGTGTCTGTCAAATGAGATGGGTTGTCTTTACATTTGATATTGTCTCATGGTAAACAAACATGGTAGGTATTAACATGTTTAACAAAAAGAAAACAAGTGGGTACATTTATCTATTAAAACTTGGTTAAAACGAACCTTTAAACCTTTATGGAAAGTGGTTCGGTTTTCGCTTCGGATCAAATATTTGTGGAAAATTTCGGTTCGGTTAATGGTTCAGTTAATTAATAGAAAAAAGCGGTTTTCCGGTTCAAAACCGGTTCGGTTCAAAGCCGGTTCACGTCCCTGATTTATACTATGAATGTAGCAAAGTTATTTATGGAAAGTTCTAGATATCAACCTAGTCTAGATATCAACCTCGTTGTAGGCATCATATCAAAGCAGCGATGAGCACAGAGAGCTTTTACTCTGCACGCTCCTATACAAAATGTAAAGGAATGCTTAAAAGAGCTTTGCCCGCGGGAAAGACACTGCCCATCAAAGAGATACAATTAAAAGACTCTAGATGTCGCACAGTGCGGCCGATTGCCAAAAAGCTGGCCAAAATTCGCAAAATAAAAGTTTCTAGATAGGGATTTTTAAGCATTCAGTTGGCTAAAGGGACCCTATAAGAATATAAAATCGTTCCTAATAACGGCCTATACCTACGGTGACCATAAATATGGATTCAAAATGAAGGACAATTTTTCAAAAGTATGCCAACATATATTTACGTAGTATAAAAATATCAAAAGAGTATTTATGATTCTAAAATCTTAATACATTTTACACTTTAAAAATTAATCACGTTTTCTTCATCGATATTAATCTTGTTTTACATGAATATTTATAAAAGTATAGTAAAACATATTATAATTACAATAGCTTACACGAAAAGTGAAAATCTTTAAAAGATTATTTTATAGGCAAATTTTGAGTCATTCAAAACGAAAACAATAACCTTTTTTTTGTTTTTTGGTACTTTTCGCAGTTATTTGTCAAAAATCGACGTCATGAATCGACTTAAACGACGAGTTACAAAGTGCCCTTTACAAAAATATATAATTTGTGCAGATTGCGCTCCATAGCATCTACATTTCTAATCCGATTTTCATTATCTTTGGCTCAAAATTTACTGTAATGATATATCTTCTTTATCGAATTTTTAAAATAATGAAAAAATAATCAAATGAAACTGCGTATTTGATTGGAAATCTCACTTTTTTCGACTTTGACGACAAAATGCAAATGGTCGCCTGTAGCACCAATAATTTTCATTGAAGTCGCCACAAGTTATATATTTTGGTAAGAGGCACATCAATACCCTTCGAGCTGTAAGTCGCTTACGTTGATTGGGAGATTTTTTCATGAGATATTGAAGAAAAGCTACGAAAAGTACCAAAAAACACTTTTTTGAAAAAATTCATCCATTGTCCGATAATTTTAAAATAACGAATAAAATGCGGGCCAAATGCAGGACACTTGGAAAAAATCAGTACATTTTCAGGTTTTTCAGGTTTGAAAAACTACGCAGGACCGACCTTTGAAAAACAGTACGGTCCTGCAAAAAACAGAACGGATGGTCACCGTACCTATATACCTCAAGCCTTTCTCCACTCTTAGTTATAGTTTGTCATTTTCATAAACGCAGTATAATGTTGTAGATATACATGAAACATTGTGAACGTGTCAAAGTGATGGCAGCAAAGGAAACCGAAGAAAGTCAAATGGAATGTACGTCCGAAGGTTAGTGAAATATGTAAAAAAATGAATAAATATTAATTCTTTGACCGACAATTTTTATGAATACAATGATAAGGGTACTTTTTTTTTCTTTTTTTTTCAATAAAATTTGGGTTTTCAAATAAAATAACAATAAAACGCTGTTGGATGCTGGCTTTAAACCTTTTGGAGATTTCTTGTAAAAGTATAAGCTATCGATTAAAACAAAATTCAGCTGCCACTATCTGCCACTTGAGTTGTAATGGACTTTTTACTGTAATAAAATAGAGTATGTGACAACTTAGTTACAAAACATTATCGGAACTGCAATAAATAGGATCATTAAAAAGAAATTCCTAACAACACACACATAATACAAGAGAGAAATAGAATAAGATTAAGAAAAAGGGAGAGAGGGACATACACATTGAATAGGGGATCTACCTATACAGGATGGTAACTTTCTGTATATCATCGATTTTTCTGTTTTACATTAATAGCCGCGGGTAATTTTAAACTTTAAATTTAATAGGTTTTCTTATTATGATTACTCTAATAGGGCTTTCGCACGAGGTGATTTTTCAGGCAACTTTTAGTTGAAAGCAAAAATCGCCTCGTCCGAACGGCCTTTCAACTAATCGCTTTCAACAAAGTTGGGTTGCCAGTCAACTTTGAGCTCGTTCAACTTTTTTTCCTTGCAACCCTGTGTTTGTTTACATTCTGTATACATACCTTTTTTTACTTTTTTACTTTTATTTTATCTTTCCGCTTCGCTAAAAGCACTTCTACCAATGCTTCGGTACCAAATTTACGCCAATTGATAAAATTTTGCGATTTAAATTCATTTTCAATAATGTAAATAACAATTCGTGTTGGATCGAAAATCGCCTCGTCTGAATAGGGATGGCAACTTTTTCACTTTCAACTTCTCATTCAATTTCTCATTCAACTTCGCATTAAACTTTTGTTGCCTGTAAAATCGCCTCGTGCGAATGCCCTATAAGAGTATACAAATGTTATGTAAAAAATAATAATTATGTAGTAAGATTTTTTTTTTATTTCTCTGTACTATCCAAGTTTATATTTGATATACATCCATATATATAATACGCGAAGGCATTTTTTGTGCAGCATAAAAGATCTGTACCGTTCGCCCGATTTTCAAAAATGAGATGTCAAATTAAAGCGCTTGGTCTGTAGATGTGCAATAAGGTTTTATTTTTTCGAAAGGAATTGCCACCTGTAGAACAATTGACTATCAACTATATAATAAGCAATGCCGTCATATAAGCATAAGGTGTCAAATTAAAACTCTTGGACTGCAGATATGCAATAAGGTTTTACTTTTTTGAAAAGAGTTGCCACCTTTCAAAAATTTTATTCAAATTATCTAAAAAAAATCAATTATTACAAAATAGGCATCAGTGGAAAGGGTTTTGAAAATATTTGCTTCTTAACTTAACTTTAGGAGGGTTGCCACCTGTTTGAAAAATTTAATTCAATTTGAATTAAGAAAATTAATTGGGAGAAATATGTTTGAACATATGGGCGGATAACGAAAGTGGCTTCAGAAGGTGGCCGTTTGAAAATATTTTGAAGAGGGTTGCCACCTTCTTGCAATGTCGAATTTAATTAACTTATCCACAAATTATATGAAATCTTTAGTTTGAATACTAAATTTTTTTTGTGGTGTTGAAAGAGGGTTACCCAAAATTGAATTCAAATTATTAAATAAGTTAAATGAATTATTAAAATATGGGTACTAATCGAAGTTAGGTTGAAAAATCTTTATTTCTGAACTATATTTAGCGGAGTTGCCCCATGTTTAATTAGTATAATTCAACTTAATTCATCAGTTGATTAAAATATGTATCGCAAAGTTAGACGAAGAATATTTAAGAATATCTTAGCGCGAAACTACTTTTCAAAAGGGCTGCCACCTCCCCAAAAGGTCGAATTTAACTATATCTATATATATAATACGCGAAAGGACTTTTTGTCCAGGTCATCAGATCTTAACCATTCGTTTGATTTTCAAAAATTACGTATCAAATTAAAGGGCTTGATATGTAGATGTGCAGTAGGCTTTTACTTTTCCGGGAAGAATGGCCACCTTTTAAAAAATCAAGTTGAGATTATTTATAAATCAATACCATCATATCCCCATCCTTCGCTCGATTTTCAAAAATGAGGTGTCAAATTAAAAGGCTTGGTTGCAGATGTGCACTGAGGTTTTACTTTTTGAGAAGAGTTGCCATAGGGATCAGGCAAAATGGTTATTAAAAGCTTTGCTTCTTAACTTAACTGTGAGAGTGTTGCCCCTGTTTAAAAAATCAAATAAAATTTTAAACAGGGAAATTACAAAGGTAATTTACAAAATGTTCCCCCACAGGGGTCTAGACTAAAGGAGTTTAAGAAGGTAGTAATTTGAAAATATTTTGAAAAGGGTTGCCACCTGCTTTAAAAGCCGAATTTAGTTATATGCAGTATTAAACTATGGGTGTTAAACGAAAGAGTGCTAAGAAATCTTCAGTTTAAACATCAAAATATTGTTTGGTGGTTTGAAGAGAGTTGCCAGCTGTTGAAAATTTTAAATTTAAATGAATTATTAAGTTAAATAAATTACTAAAAGAGGTGATTCAATCGTTCATGGGTTGGAGACGGATTTATATCTGAACTGTTTAGGAGGGTTTCCAGGTGATAAAAAAATTAAATTCAATAATTATTAAGGTAATTAAATTATGTATCAAAGTATCAGACGAAAGAGCTTTAAAAATTTTAGTTTGAAAATACTTCGCAGAAGGTTGCCACCTGTTTGAAAAGCCTAATTTATTTAGCTTTTACAGAATTTTAAGGTCTTGGAGAACTGGGTTCTTTGTTATGGTCATCAGATCTTTAATGTGAAGGTCCTCAGATCAGCACCGTCATTCTAAATGTGCATTAAGGTTTTAATTCTTAAAGTTAGGACCTTTTTAGTGGCGCACGGTGGTTTGAATTTTGTGGAAATGAAATACCGGTGCCATGTGAGACCTCTCTTCGTTCAAAAAGGGATTGTGAATGGTGTTGCCATCTGTTTAAAATGTTAAGCTCAATTTTGGCGTCTTAACGCTAGTTTTATCTAATACGTCAACGTAATTCTACAACTGTATAAAAATAACTTTGTTTTCAGATTCCAATATGTCTACTACTAATGATTTATCAAGGTTGCAGTTGTTTCAAATAATAAAGAATGTTTTGAAGGATGACATCCAAGGCGAATTTATATAAGGTGGTGTTACTAGCTCTGCTGATTTTGTGTATGTGTTTCGCCGCACGGCTTCTGATATCAAATTGAAAAATTTTGGTTGAATTTCTACACACACTCTTACAAGAGTTTGACAGTTTATGCCGCCTAAGCAAAAACAAAATACGTGTAAATTTTTGTTTTTGTACTCCTGCTATCACCTTATATTAATTCGCCTTGATGACATCAGAGTGATTTATGAAAGGATCGAAAAATTTTTGTCCGAAAACCGAAATGCGACTTATCATTTATCAGAAGACGTGAAACGGCAAATATCAGATTTGGTGTGTAAGATGAAAACAATATGGGATTTAAGTAATAGGACTGAAGAAAAATTAAAAAAAAACCCATTGGTTAAGTAAGACTGTTAATTTGGAAAAAGGTGATAAAAAAGATCCGAAAAAAATTTATCCGCAAGTAGAAAATATTGAAAAGGATTGTAAAGTAGGTCGGCCAGAATTGAGTTTTTCAGAATCATCAGAACGAACAAAGCGCAGAAAAACCAAATATCTACGAGCTACTGTTTCGACTAAAGAACTGTTATACTCAACAAGTAAATTACGATCTGAAGGTAAAACAGATTTTGCAAAAGTGGTGCGAGATATCTCGGAAGGAAGTCCAACCAAAGCTAAAAAATACAGAAAACCACTGGAGTATGGAAATTTAAATTTACCATTCACGAACGACGAGACCTTGTCACTTTTTATTGAACTTGGGTTATCTCAAGGCAAATATCAGCAGTTGCGTAATGCACATCTACAAAAAAAATTAAAAATGCTGCCATCCTATAAAAATATACAAAAAGCATAATTACAATGCTATCCGGCTGTAGGTCTTCGTTTCAATGAATATGAAGCATCAGTTACATTGCATTCATTATTAGTTCACACAACTAATCGTACTATTTTGTATCAAATGGAAGTTGTTCTATGTTTATCTGAAAAAATACAAGAAAATTTGATCTTAATCGTTAAGTGGGGATGTGATGGTAGTTCTGGACACAGTGACTACAAGCATAAAGCGGATGATGGAATCGAAGTAAGTGACGAAAATATTTTTTTCCCCTCCCTCCTCCCCCTACAGCTTGTATACAGAGACTCTGAAACGAAGGAAATAACTGTAGTTTGGAAAAATCCTAGGCCATCCTCACCAAGATGTTGTCGTCCTATGGCAATTCAATGTGCAAAAGAGTCCCTGGACTTGACTAAAAAAACAGTAAATGACGTGGAAGACCAGATAAAGAATTTAACACCATTTTAAACTACTGTTGATGGACAACTCGTGAGTGTAAAGTATGATCTTACTTTATCAATGATAGATAGTGCAATTCATTAACTGACACAATGTCTGCAATGCGTTGTTATCTATGCAACTGTACTTCAAAGACTTCTAATGATATAGATGAAATGCTACAAAAAAAAGTTAATACAGACAACTTGAAATTTGGCTTATCGTCTTTACATTGTTGGATTAGATGCTTCGAATTTTTATTGCATTTATCTTACAAATTACGAATTCAAAAATGGCAAGCACGAACTGCACAGGAAAAATAGTCGGTCGCGAATAGGAAAAAATCAATACAAGCTGCCTTTAAAACAGAACTGGGCCTCAATGTTGATAAGCCGAAAGCTGGAAGTGCCACCTCAAACGATGGTAATACAGCTCGTAATTTTTTTTTTAAATTTCGACAATCTGCGAAAATAACTGGCATCGATGAAGATATCATATATTCTTTTTATATTATGTTGCAAGCCATCTCAAGTGGTCATGAAATAATGCAGATAATTTTCGCAAATACACTGTTAAATTAGCTAAAAAAATTTTACAAACTGACAAGTGGTACTACATGCCTACTTTAGTAGGCCTGCAATAAGTTTTATTCCATCTATCGCCTCAGCTTTGCGAGAAAGAATTACAGACGAAAGACAATGGAGGACGATTTTTAGTAGCCTCGGATCCTAATATTTCGAGTTGCCGAAAATTGCCAAGTAAGCCGCTGAAATCTCTTTCTGCAGAAACTATTGATTTATTATCGTCTCCATCTGTTGGTAGAGAAGAAACAGAGCAAGAAAGTGCAGACAATAGCTCAGCGCCAACGTCTGAGTCGGAAACAGATATTGATGTCAATGACCTTGAGGACAACGGAAGTTTCTTCATGTAATATTATTTTTTAATGTACTTTCGTCCCTGCGATATTATCATATTATACTGTAATTCTATCTCTTAATTCATGTGTTATGTATACTTCTTAATTGTAATAAAAATTTTTGTGATAACATCAAAATTGGTTTTCATTTCTTTGATTTAAGTTAAAAGCCCTGAGTTATGTGAGGTGGGCTCGCTTGGGACTTAAAAAGTTCTGGGTGATGCCATATAGCATTTACCATTTTAAATTATGTAATTATGACATGAAATTTGTAATCAGCGACCCCAAAAACCTCGAAAACGATATGTAACTTGAGTATGCCCAATAATACATGATATTTTACCCTAGGGGGTGGTCGATAAGGGGTGAAGGGGGTGAGTTTTCTTACATTTAATACAAAATTTGTAATCAGCGACCCCAAAAACCCCCAAGGTTCGATTTTCGAGTGAATTACTCAAATTTTCGAATTTTGGCCAGCTTTTTGGCAATCGGCCGCACTGCGTGTCGCCCCGCCAAAAGAACTTAAATATTGCGTCTAAATATATGCACTAATTACATACGCTGCAGCGGAAATGGACGACACGCCATTTCTTTAAATGAAATTAACTGCTGCTATTAGTATGTATGTACATACAGTGCCGAACAGAAGTATTGGCACAGTGAATTTTTCGCAATATAGGCAAAGTTATTTATTATAATTTATCTTCGATAATTTTTTATAAAAATATGGTTCATTCTACACCAGAAAACATAATAATAAAATCTCTAAACTTTGTGCAAAACTCAGGAAAATTCATTAAATTTGCACACTAATCTGCAACTTTTTATTCAGATTTTCTAGAAAAATCCTAAGTATGCAGTTTTATAGCCCATTCAAATTTAGTATAACAAAGTGCAAGTTTGAAGTCGCTAGAAAATCGCATTGATTTTTGGTAATTTTTTTTCACGCAAGTTCTTCCATACAAAGTAATTCGACAATTATTTTTTGTATGGACAAAATGAGCAACACCTTCCAATAAAAAAATTGCCAAAAATCAACGCGATTTTCTAGCAACTTTAAACTTGCACTTTGTTATACTAAATTTGAATGGGCTATAAAACTGCATACTTAGGATTTTTCTAGAAAATCTGAATAAAAAGTTGCAAATTAGTGTGCAAATTTAATGAATTTTCCTGAGTTTTGCACAAAGTTTAGAGTTTTTATTATTACGTTTTCTGGTGTAGAATGAACTATATTTTTATAAAAAATTATCGAAAATAAATTAGAATAAAAACCTTTGCATATATAGCGAAAAATTCACTGTGCCAATACTTTTGTTCGTCACTGTATGTATGTTTATACTAAACGTGAGGAAACATTTTGCTTGCATAGTCTTCTGTTCCCTTTTCACCGCAGGTTTAATTATTTTAATATCTATTTCAAAATTTTATACAAACAAGACTAAAAAGTATAAAATAAATAAAATAAAAAACTTTTTAATATACAACGCTTTTATAAATGGACTAAAATTTAGAAAATAAAATTTCTCAGTCCTATAGACTTTGTATTGATAACTTTTGATATTGTAATTTTACCAAAAGTCATTATAATCCATTTATGAAATTGAAAATGAAAAGCGTGGGGCGCATGTAATATACCTCTACTGATATGAAGGGTAATATAGTTATGAATGTGGATATATGAATAACGACCGCTTTAAATCGATCTCAAATTAGTACTTTCTCTGTAGAAATGTTAGGTCTATGTTATGTAGTTTGACTATTGTCAATTAAATCTAATGCTTTGTATTGCATATGCTCCATGTTTTTCGTTTTCAATCTCGTAAATGGTATATAATGACTTTTGCTAAAATTTCAATGTCAAAAGTTATCAGAACAAATTCTATGGGACTGAGAAATATTATTTTCTAATTTTTGATCCATTTATAAAAGCATTGTGTATGAAAAAGGTTCTTTTTTATTTATTGATTTAATAATAATAATTTTTAATTCCTTTAGAAAAAACCATAAATTTGCTATTTAGGGCAGCACGCGAAAGCAAATCTATGGACCTGACGCATACAGCAACAGAGGCGACTACAGATATTCCACTTTGGAGGCAGGTTGTGCTCCGTGGAAATGGCGAAATTTCATCAAGCAATGTAACGGATTTAATAGTTGATATTTCCTTGGAGAGCCGGAAATCAAAGTGCTGCCATCGTGATGCTTATGTTCGCAGTGATTGTTGCAATTGTTCTCAACCGTTGTGTGAATTCTGTGGTCACTCATGTGCTGAATGTGGCATATTCTTATGCGATAGTTGCGTTTCATTGTTGTAAGTTGGTTGAATTTCTTAAGTTAGAATACAATTTTAATAACTTCTATTTTTACAGTGGATGCGGCAATGTCGAAAGACCCATATGTGAAAAGTGCACCTTATTTCAGAACTTATAAAATATTTTATACGTACGTATTTGTGTAGTTAAGTGGTCCGAATAATATTAAGGCAATTCACCTACACGAGTAAATGCCTCCTTACCACGTAAACCTCGTAAACTTAGTTAAGTACTAAAAGTTGAAAATAATAGAATTTTGAAGTACCAGCAAAGTTGAGTTAAAAAAAGCTACAGCAGAAACTGTTAAAAAAAAAAATAAATATATTCCGGCCGGTTCTGCAATTCACTTTCGAGTGAATTTGAGTAAAGTGCGCTTTGAATTCAAATTGGCAGGGGTTGAAATTCACTCGCAAGTGAATTGCAGAACCTGCCCGATTTTCGCAATCAAAATTTTCGCGGCAACCACAAAAACGCAGTTGTCAATACAGCAACTCTGTTGCCAACTTTAAGGGGCCAGTTGCCATCTGAAATACAATTTCAGCCATCCATAATCGACCCCGCTTATTTACGAGGTTTACGCTGTTACGAGACATTTCCGTATTTAGATGAATACCCGTATTGTTTTTCTCTATATATTGTAATACCTGCGAGAGCTTTACGTCATATTTATAATTTTCTTGTACGAATTAACTTAATAAATTTTTAGTTGTTTATGTGCTTAAAAATCCCAGTATTCTATTCTAATTTCAATTTTTAATTTGTTAGATTTATGTCTCCTTCAACGACAAATTTGGAAGGGAATATACATGCAGTCAGCGTCAAAAATATGAATACCCTGACGTTTCATTATTAGTATTTTCCATATAATTTTTTTTTTATAAAAATATAGTTAGTTCAACAGCAAAAACCAGCAGAATCGATTATTTTTCAATTTCATATAGAAATCGAGAAAATTCAAGAAATAGCAAACAATTTTCAACTTTTCAATTTGATTTCTTAAAAAAAATTGGAGCTTGCAGCTTTGTAGCCCCATTTTAGTAAAATAATGTGCAAGTCTCAAGTCTATAAAATTTACCGTTGATTTTTGAGATTTTTTGTCGAGGGTTTTGCGCATTGTCAAAAAAAATCTCTACGGTAATTTTTAGTGACTTGAAACTTGAACCTTATTGAGCTAAAATTTAATTGCCTACAAAACTCCACACTAAAATTTTTTTTAAGAAATCGAATTGAAAAGTCGAAAATTTTTTGGTATATCTTGAATTTTCTATATGAAATTGGAAAAATTTATTATGCTGGTTTTTACTGTAGAATGAATTATATTTTAATAAAAAAATGTAAAAATTGAAATGGAAAAAGTAAATAAAGAAAATCGTCAAAACCTCAGGGTATTAATATTTTTGACGCTGTGTTATTCAGGGTTTCCAAGGTTAATTTTAACGATCATGCTTATTTCAATGTATAAAGCTAAGTACGGACCTGTTAAAAAAACGGTCAAGAAATAAATTAATACTAGTGAACCCGCACGGCGTTAAAACGCCCAAGACAGGATTTCCAAAACCTACAAACTATTCCAAATGTTATTCAGGGTTTAAGCGATACGAGTGTCATATTTCTTCTTAATTTGTGCAACCGTTTCTCATAGTCGGTTTTTAATATTATCAAATTTTAGATCACCCAGTACCGATAAAAAAGTTTCTTATTTCAAAAAATAAAATCTTATCGAACATCTACAGGCCAAGGTCTTTATTTTGACCTTTCATATTTCAGAAATAGACAGGGAGGTTATACAATTTATTTCCGAGTAAACTTCTACAAAGCTCAATTTTCAAGCCCCTTTCGATTGATATCCATCCTTTAAAATTTCATTTAACCTATTAAATAATTTGAATGCAGCTTGTAAAATACGTGGCAACCCTCCTAAATATATTTTTGATTTTTTTTTAGATAATTAGAATATAATTTTTAAAGTTGGCAAATCTGCAGTCCAACCAAGCCATTTAATTTGACACCGCATTTTGGACAATTGAACGAACGGTGCGGATATGATGGCATTGATTATTAAATAATGTGAATTCAATTGTTCTACAGGTGGAAATCGTAACATCCGTTCACGGATCGAAAATCATACGAAAGAAATTTACGTGAGACGTCAGGCTGTATAAGCTGGGCTCGAATCGTCACATACGATATCGTACTACTCGTCACGTAAAAACACATTTTTCGGATTATGACATACGTGAACGTACTCTTTGTCCCATTTTGTTTATACTGCCTGACGTATCACGTAATTTTCTTTCGTATCGTTTTCGATCCATGAACGGATGTTACGATTCGAGCCCTGAATGTGACAAAGAGTACCTTCACGTATGTCATAATCCGAAAAGTGTGTTTTTACGTGACGAGTAATACGATATCGAATTTGACACCATATTTGTGAAAATCAAGCGAACGGTGCAGATATTTTGTCCTAGACAAAAAATCCCTTCGCGTATTATATCTGTGTTCGTATGGAACTGTAGCTTCTGTCGAAAGGCTGGCTTTAGTATAATGCGGCATTCGCAGCATATAATTGCGAATGACTCACTGGCGCCGAACCGTTATAGAACTTTTGGCAAATAAACATACAGAAATAGTTCCGATACTAGCAAGTCAATATTCTTATTAAGTCTCATCAAAAAGTTCCTTGTCGATTCCATTCGAACACGAATATATATACATAGATTATCATGCAGGTTCTGCAACTCACCTCCGAGTGAATTTCAATCAAATGCGCTTTGAATTCAAATTGGCAGGGGTTGAAATTCACTCGGAAGTGAATTGCAGAACCTGCAGGCATTTGGTGTATGGAGTTTTGACATCTGATATTTTACAGCTTGCCGTCTCACTTTTTCTTCCGAAATGGAAGTGGCATATATTTCTGTTGAAAACAAGAGTACCGTGTACTCTTCACAAACAAACTTTAGCAAACCATAGTAGAAAGCGTAGCAAATTTCTTAAGAGCTTCGTACTGCTTAAGAAAATTTGGCTCAATACATTTTTCTTGACCATTTTTTTGGCGTTCTCTTATTCGTCGAAAATTTTACAAAATTTTTTTATTAACCCGTAACTTTAATTACATTCCTGCATGGAAACAAAAATTTTATACCAATGGTTTGTCTCTACGGGAAGGCATTGGTGTTCTTGAAAAGATTAAAAACAATTTATCTCAAATAAAGAATAACGAATATTTAAAAAAATTAAAACGACCAGCACAGATCTCTAGTATTTGAGAATATCAAGCAACACTTGATTGTCCATTGTAATTTTTCAATCCTTAAAATAAACTGAATAAAAAACATAAACTGTACACTAAATTTTGCTGTTTTGCGGGCATATTTACTAGTGTCTGACCAAAGCTGGAATTTTAGCCGAAACCGAAGCCGAATACTAGGTACTATTCAATATTCGCCCGAATACCGGAGCCGAACATTAAAATTAAGTTTTACGTCTCAAAAATAATAGGTCTTAGATTTTTTATTTTGTAAAAAACATATATATATTTTTTTTAATAAAAGGAACGCCTTACCAACATACATACATAGTCATACATACATAAGACTGCATCACTCCCCATACAAAAAAAAAATCGGTACTATTCTTCCATTGGAATTATAAAATCTATTATATTTTAAGACGTCCACCAAAATATTTCGAAAAAATATTGAGATTTAAGTGAGCTGGACCAATTTCAAAATACCTCCAAAAAATAGATTCTTAAAAATTTTTTTGAAAAAATCCCCTCAAATGACAAAACGGGTTAAGCTTAAAAAATTTGCATAAAAATATTAAAAAAAAATTTAAAAAATCGTATGAAGATTTTTTATGCTGTTTTTTAACTTTTTTCAAAGTTTGGTATAAGAAAAACTTGAATAACTGAGCCTAAACTCTTCTGATTTAGACTTAAGAGCTGTCGGTGGAAATGTATTTTCTCACGCTTTTTATTTCTTTGCTAATAAACTCATTCAAAGGATGAAAGAGAAAGGTAGGATGAACGAACGTCATTCAAAGATGAATTAAGATGTGTTGGTATTTGAAAAAATAAAATTTGGACACGAATGATTTTTTTTTGACAGAAATAAAAACAGTGTGAAAATACCTTTCTACTGAGATCCCATAAGTCTGAATCAGAATAGTTTTAGCCCAGTTATTCAAGTTTTTCGTAAATCAAACTTTGAAAGAAGTAAAAAAACAGCATCATAAATCTCATTCTTACGATTCCGTTGAAAAGATTTTTAAATATTTTTATGCAGATTTTTTAAGCTTAATCTGTTTTGTCATCTGAGGGGACTTTTTTCAAAAAGTTCTTTACGAAACTACTTTTATTCATAAAAAACTTCATTTTTGGAGGTATTTTCAAATCGGTCCAGCTCACTTAAATCTTAATATTTTTCCCAAATATTTTGGTGAACGTCTTAAAATGTAATAAATTTTGTAATGCCGGCGGAAAAACCGCAACTTTTTTTGGTGATGGAGTCTAACATACATACGTCAGGCAGTATAAGCAGGGCTCGAATCGTAACATCCGTTCACGGATCGAAAACCATACCAAAGAAAATTACGTGATACCGTCCGTCGTATAAGCTGGGCTCGAATCGTCACATACGATATCGTATTACTCGTCACGTAAAAACACATTTTTCGGATTATGACATACGTGAACGTACTCTATCCCATTCAGTTTATACGTTGTAACGAAGCGTTTTGGTAACCCCGACGCTTCTTCTACAATGCTGGGGTATACTCGCCGTGTCCAGGGTTCGTTACAATAAGTTTGTAGTTTCGGAGCTCTTTATTATTTAAACTTTACTTTACTTTATTATTTAAACTTCCTTAACTTCTATAAAGAACATATAACAAATAACAACTGCAAAAATTCGGTGGCGTCACTTGCAGTGGCTGGGTAACGGCTTCTTGTTCCGTTATGGGCCCGTTAGTCTGTAGTGGCGTGGCTTCAGTTCTGATGGGAAACGCTCTGCTGGCGCCGCTGAGTGGCGCGCTACTAACGTCGGTAAGTGGTGCTCTGGCCGCGTCGGTATATAGCGCTTTTGCAATGTGAGTTGCGCTCTGGTCGCGCCGGGGAGAGGCGCTATAACACAGTCGGTGGGTAGCGCTCTGGGGACGCCGGTATGTGGCGCTCTCGCAATGTCGGAGAGTAGCGCTCTGTCGTGTCTGTGTGTGGCGCTCTGGTGGCGTTGGAGACCAGCGGCCTTGATGGCGCTCGGCTGGCGGCGGTAGGTAGCGCTCTTGTTGGCGTCACTCGGCTGACGGCGGTAAGTGGCGCTCTTGTTGGCCCTGCTGACGTCGTTCTGTTGATGGCGGACGAGCGGATGTCGTCCGTACGCGACTTCATGGTAGGCTGCGGTGATCAAAGCCGGTTTGGTGCTCCCTACTTCCGAGCGGTGATGTCTTGTGGTGTGATCAACGACGCACAAGCAATCCCCCCGTTCGGTCGTAGTTATTTAGCTCCTTACTCGTACTTACGGCTCCCTACTACTGAGTGGTGTGTCTTGTGGACGCACAAGCAATCGTTCCATTCAGTCGTAGCCGTTCAAACGCGACCACAGCTCCGTCCTGACTGACTGTTGAGCGGCTGTGTTCTATGTTTAATAGGCTGTGTGCTCACGATTGAGAGAATACAAAGGTTGCGCCGATCTCGGTACCGCTATTTTTCTCTTAACGAATTTGACAGAATCGTTGTTTGCATGACGTCACACTGGTGCAACTTGTTTACGTTTTCCTTTGCATCATTTTTTCTTCTTCTTCCATTCTTGCTCACGTTTTGGCATTTCTCTCTCGCAATTGCACCAGTGTGACGTCACACAAAAGTTATTCTCAAAAATCCTCTCTGATCGGCGCAATCTTGTATTCTATCATTCTTGCTGTGTGCTTGGTGTTGCGTGGTCGCACAGCTACATGTTGCTGAGTGATGTTGCGTTGTCATGGCAACGAAGAGGTTGTCGGGTGTTGCTATGACTTGTGTTGCTGTAGTTTGTTGGGTGACTTGTGTTGCTGTGGTTCATTTCTTGATGTATTGCTGGTTTACGTTATGGTTGGTTGTGTGGGCTTAATTTCTTGTCGAACATTTAGTCCTCACAACGTCAAAGTATATGGTGTCAAGTTAACACTACCTACTATTTTTTCGTAAAAACGGGAGCTACAAATTTTTTCGTTCCACAACAAATTTACAAAAAAAAAACACTACAATTAATGCCGTAGTTAACTTTTTCAATTTCAAAAAGTGTAGTGCTAACTTGACACGTTGTTTTAGTGTTTGTCTAAACGCTATTTTCTTGCTTAATTTCCTCGGCCCTGGTTATCAACAATGATGTATTGGCAACTTTTAATCTTCCTCAAACACGGCTTTGAATCATATAGTGCACGCCATTTGACCGAAATACCTTTTCTATTGAATTCAGTGGCGAGCAAGGTTTACTGGTTGGCAACTTAAAAAAATAATAATTGCCCCCCCTTAGTCTAGAACCGGAATTTTCGTAATTCGTAATACGTAGCAACGCTACGAAAAACGAAAAATCCACATCTGCAACCCTTGCGGAAACATGTGCAGCATTGCCAGCTATCAGTTGTTTATCGAAAATAGCTGAATGAAGGAAAACAAGGAATTGAAAAAACACCCATCATGTGCTTGTTTATTGTAAATTTGGTTAATGATTCTGATGTATGTATATGCAATTATAGCAGCAGAGCAATCGGACGCTATGGCAATGGAATCACAAAGGTATGCAGAGCTGTCGGCTATAGTAACCATGGGCGCATCTATGTCAGCTTCTGGTTGAATTGTTGAACCACAAGCCAGAACTCCTCCTATGCCTGAAGCTCTGGTTCTCAATCCAGTTAATGCAATAACAGCTTCTTCCAAGCCATTGAAAACATGCACTTTGTTAGGTCCACCGCCTCTTGCGCTTGCTTCTATAACCCTTACTAAGTAGAATTCTCCTCTCTGTGTTGCGGGGAACAGGGGCTTCCGCATGTCAAAGGTATACAACATTTCTTGTGCATATCACTCCAGCTACGCCGTCCATAGTATTTTTGCGCAGAACCCATATCGAAATTTGCAAACAAGTGCATATTGCAAACCGAGTTGATTAATAAGCTAGTGGTAGTAAATTTGAAACATTTATCTTAAATAAAATGTGAATCCTTTGATTACACGTGTATGTTAAAGTTTTTGGATTCGGGTTATGCGTTTGGACACAACAACCGAAAATCATTGTACAAATAACTAAACCAGACCCAAGTTTCTTGATAAGGGGCAACAAAGATTTTGTTTTGCTCGTTTATATAAAGCAGTGGATAAAAATATACGTATATGCGAAAGGCAAATTTATCTGTTTAAATGAGCAATACCAATATTTCTTGTAAACACACATCGATTTACATCTTTTATTTCGCCTCCGACACAGAATTGTTTTCGTACAAAATTCACGATTGAGAACGATCATTCTATCATTCTTGTACAAAATTACGCAGAAAAGCTTACTCGTTCGTTTTTAGGCATGCCATTGTTACGAATTTCGAAAATCCGATTCGGATTGCAGCATACTATTTCTACGATTCGTAGCAAAATCCGAATACGAAAGAGTTGCAGAATAGGGGTGTTTGCTCGTTTATATAAAGCAGTGGATAAAAATATACGTATATGCGAAAGGCCAATTTATCTGTTTAAATGAACAGCACCAATATTTTCTGCAAACACTCATCGATTTTCATGTTGTTGTTGTTGTAGTTGTCGATTTTCATCTTTTATTTCGCCTGCGACACACAATTGTTTTCGTACAAAATTACGCAAAAAAGCTAACTCGTTCGTTTTTAGGCATGCCATTGTTACGAATTTCGAAAGTTCGAAAAAACGATTCGGATTGCAGCATATATTTCTACGATTCGTAGCAAAATCCGAATACGAAACAGTTGCAGAATAGGGGTGTATATATAGTTACCGAAAATTGAAAAAGCCGTGACTAATAAATGATGGGGGGAGTTGTAATTCGATGAAATCCATAATATAAATCAAAAAGTGAGTTTTGAATTTTCTTTAGTTATGCCTTTTTGCATATCAGCGATGCATGAAGAAGTTTATGATAACACAGGTTTACAAAAAAAAAAGCTTATGCATATTAAACCAAACCTATATATCTCTATGTTATTCGACATGCTGAATGCGAATCTGAGGTCCGTTAGCCTCCATCACGTCAGGTTCGGGGCCATTTGAAGTTCAAATAGGGAAAAATTCATTGAATAAACCTGAAAATTCAATAAAATTCATCGGAATTTGACCTTGGAATGACCTTGGCATGACCTCCAGATGACCTTGAGGAATCAAGGGACCTCCATACCCGGTTTCTGTGACAACAAAAACATTTTTTTTTTTAAATTTTTATTGAATAAATTTTATGTCCTGTTTGACCTTCAAATGACCTCGAAGCTGACATTATGAAGGTTAACGGACTCGGGCTCAGCGAATGTAAAACCTTGGCCTCTATTATGAGTTGCTTCGATTTTCGATCTTCGCTGGCTATCGAAGATCGAAAGTGAAATTCGTATTATGAGCTATGCAAGCGTGTCGAAATTTTCGTTGAGTATCGAATTTTCTGTCGAACAGAATTTTGCTTTCGTTGATGTAGCGAAATGTTAGAAAATTTTAAAAATTTAAAATTTAAAAAATTAAATTAAAAAATTTAAATTTTAAAATTTAATTTCAAACAATTTGTATTAATTTCAAGCAGTTCTAACGCCGTGAATAGTAAACACAAGCTCGAAAGTCTGGTTTTACATATGAAAGAAAATCCCTATACGCTGTTGGCACGATCTCTGAAAACAAAATCATGGGGCTGTTTATAGTTTAATATATTTTAAATTGATTTGGATCACAAAATTTCTTAAATATATTGTATGCGAAAATATATTCGAAAGACTGCACTTAAACTCTCACGTTTTCTGCTCCTGGCCAGTTTTTTAAGCCCTCATCCTCTGACGAATCGTTTGTTCATAAATAACACATAATTATGTATATTTTATCCCCGAAATGAACTTTTCTAATCATGAGGCGAAATTCCCCACAGTAAGAGTTGCCGTGCGCGCAAAACGAAAACGGCACACACAACCCAAAAGTACTCCTCGGGGACCAATTGGTGAAAAACTGAGAAAAGGTACTGTATATACTGTGATGTAGGTTAAGTATAATATTAATCTTTAATGTATGCTGATATTCATGCTTAATGAAGAATAATATCAATAGTTAAGTACATAATTAACGCTTGCGTTTTATAAACTGGAAAACTCAAATCGTAATTATAGCACTGAATGGAGTTTTCTTAAATGTAAGTTTAAAATTAAAAAAGAAGTCCATTATGAGATTATATTTTTATGAAAAACGTAAATTTTGTGAATTTATCAAACAAAATTCTAAATTTCCGAATATATTTAAGTCTTTATTAAAAAAAAACAAGGTTTGTATAGTTATACAGACCCCAATGCCTGCCAGCGCATCCGCCCATACAGTTCATCTACAAGTTATAAGCGTTTTCAGCATTTAACAGTTCATTATCATGTACGGTGTAATATAACAAGTTATACACTGAACTATGATAATCTGTACTAGTATCTATAATAATAGACAATAATTTGCAATATTTTTACACTTTTGCAATTAAATTCGGTCATTATTACACAGTCATGACTTGTGCCATTTTGCCATAGTACGGTTGTTGCTCCCTTTCATACCACAGTAATTTTGTATACAACTCTGAATGAACAAAATGCATGCTCCTTCGCATTATCAACCCTGATCAGATTTTACCCCCGAGGAGTACTCAAAAAGGTTTATTACTGTATATACTGTGCTCATAATAGGGGCCATAGGTTTGGTTTAATATGCATACACTTTTTTTTTGTAAACCTGTGTAATCTTTCAATTTTTATATGAGAATTAAAGTCGGTTTTGTTTTTTGCTTAAAAATTACTTGTTTTATATACATCTTGAGATTGATTTATAAGCAACAAAAAAAGAATATTATAATCTTTTTGTCTTCAGTTAGCAGGTTTATACTCTTAAGGCGACAATGATAATTCTTATTTAAATTACACACCTATTAATACAAATGTATATACATATGTATGTATGTTGTGGAACAAAGAGGTTACAAGATATTGGACTTACATTTTAAGAATAATAAATGTACATATGCACAGGTATAATACGAATTCACACTTTGCCCTTGAATTTGTGGTACTTTTTATGATCTTTAACGTACAATTCATATACTTGTCGAGCGGCTTCATTAGAACATCGCAAGATAAAACGTCCAACACGATGATCGCAAATTCCAATTAAATCGTAACAAACGTTATCAATATGAGTTTTGATCTTATTCAAAGAAAATAAATAAGAATATTTAAATTTTATTCACCAAGCATAGCATGTAAGTTTCAACTTACCTTCGGATATAAAGTTGTCGCTCGTTTATTGGCCACCATTAAACCAATGACAAATGTGAGAACAAAAGGCGCCACACGCTTGACATGCACACTGTGGGCAGCGATCAAATGCATTAAAGCCTCCACTTTCATCGCCAGCTCTGCCAAATCCTCCAGCTCGGTTGACGATAACGCTGCATCCTTTTGCCGATCACTCTTATACCATACAATCGATTGTATGAGATCTTTGAAAATATGCGTAAATTGTGGCACTCTGTCCATAAGAAGTACATGTCTTTGTCGTATGAGACCGCCAACCAAATCTGTCATTGACCAATGCAATCGCTTAAAAGTGCTCAAATTATTTTCAGAGAGTGCGAACCGTTTAATATTGATATCCATTAAAAAGGCAAGTATGTCATCTATAGTATCCATAGAAATGGGTATCTGGAAGTAGTTATGGAGATTTTTAGTAGCTAGGATGGATTCATAAGTATCTAAAAAACCTTGGAAGAGGTATTTTTGGTTTTTTTCAGCCCGAGGTCGAAGAACAGAATTAAAAAAATTACACAAGTGTACATAAATATTACATAAATATTACGATTGTTTAAGGTTTTATGTATATCAAAAGAAATACATCTTTCAACAATCTGCATTTCAGTCATAAAATATAAATTTTTAGCCCTTTATACCATTTTGTTCTCGACTAACGACTGCTGCGCTGCCAGTATTGCGAATACTTGTTCCTTGTCCACAAATTGCTGTTTCTCATCCTTTACGAGCCTCAATATGATGTTGCAAGTAATAGATTTAAATTTTTCGTTGAAAATCTAGCAAACATTGGTAAAACAAGTAAGTCATTGGTTGAATTGACAAAGGATTTAAAACTCACAGCGCCCTTTATAGTACTAAATGAACATTTTGCTACCAACTCAAGACAGCGTAATATATTTCTAAACTCTTTCAAGTCATCCAAATTCTTGGCTAGACTGTGCAGTGTTAAGAGCAGATCTTCATTTGTCTTGTTACCAATGATCATCTTTACAGTCATCTCAGTTGTCTTTAAGGCATTCGCTTCAATAAGGTTGGATGCGTTTAAATCTGCATTCAATTGCTCCCAGTAATGACTGAGCACAAATTCTATCTCGTCCTGATCCAAGTGTAGCAACTGCCGATGATTTAGTGCCACTTGCAGCAGACGTATGGCATGTGGATTACGATAGTCCATCTGGGGAAAAAATTAATATTGCTTAAGCCAAATATCAAAAATATAAAATGCCAAATATGTTTTACCGAATGTCCAATATATATTTTACAAATGCGTCTGAAGTTATCATTCACAATAACCCCAGACTTATTTTCGCCTTTGGCATTATCAGCAGACGCGTTTGTAAGTAAAGCATTTGCAAATGGCGCGAAACCGGCCAAGGTTTTTTCCACAAATCTCTTATATTTTTTTGCATGACTATCAACTGAGGTGTCCGTGTTGACTTTTTCGGCGTGATTGCTAAAGTATGCTGTTATGTAATTGGAGTATATAGCCAGCATACGTTCAAAATGTTTACGCATGCGTTTAGCGGCAGGGCCACCAAGTGCTGTAAGTGTTTCTATGGCGATCAATAAAAGTCGGCGCTGATCATCGCTAAGTTTAGTATCAGAACTCTGCGTAGATTCTAAGTTGCTAGCGTAGGAAGTGAGAAATTGTTCGCTGCCCTTTTCCTCGCATTTAATAGTGTGAAACACATATTCATAGAACTGCCATGCGCCAGAAACAGGTAAAATTTTGAAGATTGTTGTTAAAGCGAAATATTTAAATATTGGTACATGTTGACCGAAGTGCAGAAAATCTGTGAAATGATGTTTTATTTAAAATGATGTCACAATTTTGAAAACTAAAGACATTTAGGGCCGTTTTCCGAAGTAACCTTTAACTTTAAAATTACAGCTTACATGAGAAAACGGGCCTTAAAGTATTATTTTGCAGCTAGGTATAAATTTTTTATTGCGAAGTCGAACAAGCTGCAAATAAATACGTTTCAAATTATCAACTCTTAAATGCTTTTGTACCTATCATGATCTCAAACACTTCTTCTGCAATCTTTTCGAAGTCTGTTGAATTCAATCTATTTAAATCGCTGTAGAATGCCAAAAACAATGTGAATACAAAAATTTTACTTTGTTTACGTAGATGTCCCAACGGCAATTGTCGGCATAGGCTAATAATTTTTTGTATTTCTTCAACATCGGGTTGTTGACTCAGCTTGCAATCACCCGCAGCGTGCCCATCAACAATCGCAATCAGTTTCAGTAGTTCCTTATCTGCCATATTTTGATCAGCATGTATATACGCGTTTAATGTATCGAAACTGCAATTCAAAGTAGCCAAGATAGAACCCTTGGCAGCTGCTCCGAATATTTGGGACAAACGTGCCCCCAACGCTACTGCCAGTGTTTCCAATAATGCTAGGTCTTCTGCAATTGCCTTAATTGCTGTAGGTGCATCCAGTAGCTGCTGCAAAATGCTATCCTTTTGTTTCTCTTTCAAGTGACTGACAAACCACTTTGTGCTGGGTACTTGTTGAAGCAGCCGCGCAAGTTCACCCGGCAATTGACCATCAGCCAGACTTGTCAGCAATGACTTTTGTAGATCAACCGACTTAATATTCGACGACGCTTGGACGAGTGATTGTGCTTGCGCGCGTTGTAGCATCAACCGATTGAAAAGAAATTTGCACTGCGATTTACCAAAACTCTGCACTCGTTCCTGTAATGATGTCCACTCCTCTGGATTTAAAAAAGCGTGTATGCCTTCTGAACGTAGTAATAGATCACTTTCGAATCCATCTGGACGATAATAGTAAAGTAATAATTCAAAATTTGTTACGTAAAAGGCACATTCAAGAAATGCGCAAGTTGTACGACTATTATGCCCCTGAGAAAGCAAAAGACGTCCGTATTGTGCGAGCACTCTTTCGGTAACTCGAATCTGTTCATCAACTTCGTTTGAAAATTTATCACACTGCTCAACCAGACGACAACCAGAAAAGTACTGACAAAGGAGAGCAGAGTGAAGATCCAAGAGGAAGAGGTTATTCTCTTCACGCATTGCATCTGGCTGATTAAGCAATTTTTCAAGTAATTCTTTTAGAGAGTACAGTAGTGATCGCCAAATAACCAGTGCGGGCTTCGAAACGAGACCGGTAATCAATTTGGAAAAAGCAACACCAACACTCTCTGTTGGCCATGCTGCTCGTAGATAAGGAAAATTGCCTTCACAAATGTTTGTGCTGTTGATAGTGGATCTAGGTTCTATATTGTAAAACTCTTTGAAAATAATGTGCAGATAAGTACTTTCATCGTTCGACGTTGCAATGAAAGGTTTAGGCTTCTTGGCAGGCGTTTCTACACCTTCTCCCGATTTACGCTTCAAATTCCTCGGCGTTTTACGGGTTGATAATATTTCAAATTTATTTAACCACTCTTTTAGACTTTTAAGCAAGTTAAATACTAGTTTTTCAGCACGACTTAATCGACGAAACATATCCATTAGAGCTACAAGATATTCGCTAAATAGAATATGATCTTCGGTGTCGTTCTTTTCGGCTACGATCATCCAGGTTGTTATCTATTAAAGTATTGAGTTTAATACCTGTTTCTTAAAAGAAACCTATTCATATGCTCACAAATTTTTACAGTACCTGGAATATATCCTGTTCCAAAATCAGTGGGTTGAGACGCAAGGCAGCACACAATAACATAAGAACTTCTCGCAAGTGCGTTTGTTTGCATTGTTGAATGCACGTTAAAAGTTGCTCGCCCAAATACGTCATAGTCGGTGTTTGATTTCCTAAATCCATTTTGAAATTTAAATTAATATCATATTTCCGAAAAATTTCCAAAGTATAAGCAGCTGCAGTTAGCATTAGTGAGATTTTAGTGGTATTTTGTTTCGCGACTTCTGTATGCAGTTCTTTGAAAACATGTTGTATTAAATTTTGTAGAAAACTTTCCACGCCACGTCTATTAACAATCCCACATTCTAATGTTACAAGTCGGACCGGCAACGGTAGGATTGTAATACGTTCGACGAATTTTTCATCTGGTAAGTGATCTGTAAGCAAGCGTTCTAATTGTAATAGTTCATCGAAGAAGCAAAGTGAATGTGTTCGCAGCAACAAGATTACTCGCACCAGCGGTTGTAATATAAACGATCTGTAGGAGTGATCGTAACGTTTTGTATTGCCAGTTCTTTTAACGTGATCTCTCAAATTACCAACGGTGCTGGCAAAGAATTCGCTTTCCTTGGCGTTGTTCATAACCCTCGTTGTTGCAGAAATTAAACCCTTTTGATTCGATGTAAACTGTTTTAAATACAACTCATAACCATGGAGTAATGATGAATAAACACGCGCATGTATGTCATAATCTGTGCGATACAGATCCTGCAAGACTTCAAATTCGCATAATCGATACAAAAGTTTTGGCCAAATGCATGTGATTTGTTGTGCGCTATTTTGCAAACACTTTTTAGCTAAATCCAGCATCATTTCTGCGAATTCCTTTTTAGTAACTCGATCTATCAATCCCGGCTGTGCACGCATTTGCAACAACTCATCAAACTCATCGTGGGGTATTTGTTCGGCTGGCAGTTTTGCAGCTTTAGAAGCCAGCCAACTCAAAATTAGCTGGTATTTAATAGAAAGTGTGAATTCCGCAGAGTTCCACGCTTTCAAGCCAAATCTAAAGTTTTCAATGAATGACTTTTCACTGCGATTGAGCCACCGCAAAAATTCTAAATAAATATATTTAAAGTTAATTATCAAGTAATCCACATGGAAAATATGTAAAATACCTTCTTCGGATGACATTGTTTGTTTATTATGAAATTTATAATTTTTGATAAACCACTAAATACCAATTTTGCGCTAACGGCTAGGAATGAAATGATACGAGTAAATACGAGTACATAGTCGATACTTTCCCATCGACACCAAGTAGTTTTGGTATCGATACTTTTGAACCGAGTACTGAGTAGATATCAAAAATCAAATACTCGTATCACCTGATTTACATGATTGAAGTACTTGGAAGCAAGTTTTTGGTTCTTTAAATGGGAAACGTCGACGGCACAGACGCATGCGCAGTCGTCCCTTTACTTCATACCGGCCGTCTTCAGGTGCTGGAAAATCTCGTCGCGTGACGACGCATGCGAGAAACCGCACGTGTAGAACGCAAAAAGGACGAAGCATGCTTTTTCTCGCATACCGAGCGGTATGCGAGCTCTCGCTCGCTTTCAACTGTCATTTTTGTTTTTTGACAGATGTGTTCTCATTTCGCAGAATTTTTCAGAGTAGCAACATCGTTTATTTTGGAGGCAAATACAAATTTATAGGCAGCCATTTTTCATTTGAAAATAGTATACATCTCTTTATGCAGATTTTCTAATTTTCTCAAACTTTTAAGAGCCTGCAAAGCTTGAACCTTCTTGGTTAACGACATTTTACAAATGAAAAAGTATGCTGTCAAATGGCCAGTCAACAAAACTATCTCGCTTGCGAGAGAAAAAAGCAGAACGCAAGCGAGATTTTCAAGCATGTGAAGACGGCCGGTTATTACACCCTCGAGCAGATTTGAATCATGATCCAACTACACAAGATCTTACAAGATGAAGCAAAGAAAAAAAAGTAATTTTCTGGCTGACGTTTGTAATTTCGGCGCCATGTTATTTTCTGTGAAAAGTAAACAAAGAATATGAAGACGAAGCATAAAGAAAAAATGCAAGCAATGTTGTTCACATGTTTGTGCTTACCAATTTATTATTTTTGTACGTGTTTTTGCATCCAATCACCGCACACTTTATTTCAATTACTTTTACACAAAAAATCACTTAAAACTCACTGAAATAAACTACCGACAAAATACACATAAACAAAGAAGCAAAACAGAAATAGCAAACTTTAAAATTACGAACGTCACACACTTTTTTCTCAATTGCTATTACAAATGGCTGCTTCTCAAGCGGTCAGATCTGTTCTAATTGGTTCATGGATTTGAATTCTATGTTTGAACTGTGTAACCAGGACGTTACACATTCAATTTTGCCCTTTCTCGCAGTAGCGAAAATGGTCACCGGTGACATCGTCACTACAGCTTGATATACAGTTGAATGAGAGCGGGAGCGTGAACATTCGCAAAGGCAAAGAATTCCATTTGTATTTTTATGGACGCTTACACACAGCTATCAAAACTTGCCGTCTAAAAGGCATATTATGCATTTTAAATTAGGTTTTATTCTATAATTGTGAAAAATATTTTAATTCTCTATCTTTTCATGTCTCAACTATAGGAAAATTTGAGTAATAACGAAGATATTGGTTAAAATAAAAAAGCTCACGATCACCATCGCATTGAACTGCGTATCAGGATTAATGAGGATTTAGTGACATCGTCGCACCTGCTGTGAATCCTAAACGACATATAGCTGACAATGACACTGGTGAAAATGTCATACAGGTATACTCCTATCAAAGACTTATAACAGACAATGTCTTGCAGCGGTCACTTATAAAAAGTCCATTGCAAGATACTGCCGCTTGAATGTCATTAATGATCACTTAGTCATGCAGATGACATCAACGACGAAATTTCCATTTATATGAAAAAGTCACGGGGCTATTTTCAATACACTGACAGTTTTTCACTAACCACTCCTATTTATTACTTGAAGATAAGTGCATTTGTAATTCAGACTGCATCATATCTGGACAAGTTCGGTTGTTATTTAAACTTTTCTTTTTTAAAGAATTGTTTCAACTCTTGCCATATTTCAATGGTATCACTTTTAGTCAGTATTAGAGGTGAAGATAAGTACATTTGTAATTTAGACTGCATTACATCTGGACAATTTCGATCTTTATTGAAATTTTTCTTTCTCTAAGTTTTATGATGCTTTACACTGGTTGTTTTCGAAATAGAATACAGATTGCGCATCCCTTCGGGCGATGACGTCACGTTAGCCATGAATAGTGGAGATGAAGTAGAGAATAATTGGAGATAAAAATTTGATTTTTTTTTTACATTGAGTGAATGCGTGAAAAGAAAATTATATTTCACTTATATAAATAGTGCACAAATAAAACCAAGTGATTATTTTGCTTCGGAAGGAACATCTGGCAGTCTTTTATTTTATCGTTCATATTTACAAATATATGAGTGTTGTTAGAATGTAATAAACGGTTTGGTTATTTGCCCAATTATTTCGGACTTTTGTGTCCGAATGGGTGACCTGCTCCAAAAAATTTGTATCTCACTTGTAATCAAGAATCTAAACTTTCTTTTAAAACCTTGCTTGAACAGTACAATTTTTTTATAAATGCTTTTTATACTTTAGTTCTTTCAACTCAAGCTCCCGGAGCTTTATATCGAGTTTTTGCTTTTGCAGCTGGATCCGTTCGTAGTGTTCCCTCTCCTCACGAGCTTCTTTTTGTTTCAAAATTTCAAAAGTTTTCCGCGCATATCTTCCAATGTCGTGCATTTTTTCATCCAGGCCTCTTACCACTTTTAGTAACTCCTCCTGATTAAGCGTCTGCTGCTTCAGCATCTCAATTAGATCGTTTTCCCTTACATCCGCATTTACTATGGACGAACGCACTCTCCTGCGAGGGGTAGCTTCAACCTCGCTTTGAAGATTTCCCTCTTCAGTACAATTTTCTGAAACAAGTGGAGCACTGGTACTGTTGCTGGCACCATGACTTACGCCTTCAGAATTCGCTGCTCTTTCTAAGCCTAGAAGAGAGTCAACCTTCTGTCGAGCTACATTTGGATGCTCCCGCATCATTTGCACCATTTTTTCAAATTGCCGCGTATTCGTTTTCTTCATGCTGCTTAAATATTGTCAAAATTATTTACATATATATTTGCACAAATTACCCTTTTTTATTAATATATGCATGTATGTACCTTTTATTTTCAATTTGCAACATATTTTTTATATTTTTAGATTTTATTTTATTTATTATCACGCACAAATTTCCTTCGCCAGTTTTTGAAAACTAAGGCGAACGTTGTCTAGTCGAATGGTATTTCGTAATTTCAAAATTTGAATGTTCGACCTAAGACGCGAATGTCACGGGCGAGCAGCAGGCAAACTGCGAACAATAATATGAAATCGGGCTATTCGACTAATTTTTAATTCGACTCGCGAACAATAATAGGGCCCTACATTTGAAATAGAAGGGTAGGTTTTTGTACCATATGTTTATTTGTAGATGCATATAAAGCACATTTAATTGATGAAAACATAAATTGCTTTTTAAATTCGATGTTATCATAGAAATCATAATAGTTTTATTTTAATTTTAAGCCTTAATATTTCGTTCCATATTTCGTTTAAAATGCCAAAATTTCCTGCAAATACATAAGAATTTGACTACTAATATGGTTTCCTTTTCTCGAAATAATGTTGCATTTATTCAGCCCTGCGCAGGGCATATGGCGTACTCTTGCCCTAAAATGTTGCACTCTGTTAATGTTGCCATATAGATAAGAAGGTGAAATTTTTTTCGATAAAAAGTAACGCCATAACTGCCTACTTTGCAAACTTTTCTGCTACCATTTTCGCATCAAGCGATTTAATTCCTCCACTTTCTCCGTCCTTCGTAAACGCAACCTTTTGTAAAGGAGTGTCAAACCGCGGCTGTCAATAATTATCTAACCGGGAAATCTTTAGCTATTTGTACAACGATTTAGGGGTGGGGGCGGAGGGGGAGGAGGCGTGGCTCCCCAACCCTCCTAAACGAAAGAGGATGGACGCCGCTTTATGAAAAGTCACCCCTCACACCCCTCCCTCGCCTGAAGACCCATAGGGAGCTGTTTGAAAACAGCGGAAATTTGGATTTTTTCCAAAACGATTATAACCCTCACTACTCCTTTCTCTGTTGTCCAAGAAGAGGGGCTGAACACCTTTTGCAGAGAGCACCTTTCTGCGTAGTCGGCCTTCGGCCGCGCTTAGGGATTATAACCCTCACTAAGTAGAATTCTCCTTTCTGTTTTGCCGAAGAAAAGGGGCTGAACACCTTTTGCAGAGAACACTTCTGCGTAGGCGGCCTTCGGCCGCGCTTAGGGATTATAACCCTCACTAAGCAGAATTCTCCTTTCTGTTTTGCTAAAGAAGAGGGGCTGAACTACTTTTGCAGAGATATTACGTGGTGACAGTTCAGCTCGGAAACTTACAAAAAATACCATATTTCCAACCGACATAAGGTGCGTTCGACAAGTCAAAAATTTGTAATAGTTTTTTCAAATTTTTACTGGATGGCGTTCGATAACGACAAAAAATTATCTAACACACAGAAATTGAGAGAGCAAGCGTTCATTTTGTTGCAAGAGAAGCGTTCATTTTGTACTGGCAAAATTTTAGTCAGCAAAAATTATCCAACACGAAAACATATGATCACAAAACATATGGTTGCAATTTCTGTAAACAAACAAAATTGAATTTTCCGAGTTTTGGTATTTATATGCTTTTTAGCTGCCTGCTATGTGACTTTATGATAGCGCCAACTAGTTTTTACTTCTAGAAATGTTCCGGGCGAACCTTTTTCTCTATGGAGGCAACATGAATTTCAGTTTGTTTACAAATAAAACATAAACAAAGTCAGCTGGTGTGTCTTCTTCTTCCGGTTTTTGCAAGTAATGGCTAATTTCCTGTTCGTTAACTTTTTTGCTTTTTCATCGCTTTGGGAGAGAATTTTCGCTTACTCTCTTGATTTTGATTGTTGGCTGGTGTTGGCTAATTTTGTTATCGAACGCAGATATTATTAATAAATTAGTGCACAGTTATAGTAAATTTTATTTTTGTAATAAAGCGTGAACTGTTGTCTACAAATGTGTAAAAGGTTTTTGATTCGATTCACGCGTTTGGGCACAGCAACCCAAAATCTTTGTACAAATTCATAAAGAGTACCCATCTAACCTTTAAATTTATTATTGAATCATGATCCTGAACAGCACGATTGTAAGTTTTGTTTTTGTTCTGCCAACACCACCTTGTATAAATTCGCCTTGGAGATTTTCCAGCACGTGAAGAAGGCCAGTTAAATATGCACAATGACACATAATCGAGTGTAAAATTTTCGAAGCTTTCAAGCAAAACATCGATATGTTCGATGCATCGACTTTTTCCGATATAGGCACCAGAAGCTAAAAAGTTTTGTTTATGCTAAAAGAGAACATAAATTTTTGTGGTAAACTTTTTGGATAATTTTAAATTTGTTTACGAATATACACACACTCGACATTTGCAGCTAGCTAACATGTTTGAAGATGATTTGATTAAGGCGGTTCGGCAATATCCTTGCTTATATGATAGAAGCAGCAGGCAATCAGAAAAGTCTCCGGAAATCACTAAAAGATGTTGGCGAAGTGTAGCTATGGAAACTGGAGAAACAAGTAAGTAATTTGGGCACGGTTCGGTTAATTGTACACAGTGATTTTGGGTTGTTGCCAAATGTGCGATACGATTCCGAAAATCTTATACGCGTGTAGCCAAAGGATTAAACTTTAAATTTCCGACCACTAATTTATTAATAAATTCTGTTGGAAATATGCACTCCCCTTGCCCCCTGTAGGACTTCTCCATAATGGCGTATGGGAATGGAATTGATGACTTGATCTCGAAAGTAAACGGTTACCTCCGCGATTTGGTCGACACTCGTCGGTAATATGTGTCCTTTCCCCGCTACTGTTTAACTTTTATATTTCAAAGCTCCCTCAACCATCAGAGGGAGTCTCGATTGTCTCTTACTCCGACGATTGCTCGATCATGGCGACTGGGAATGGAATTGATGACTTGTGTTCGAAAGTAAACGGGTATCTCTCCGAGCTTTCTCGCTTCTTCACTGCAAGGAGCCTAACCCTCTCCCCTACGAAATCCTCTGCGACCTTGTTCACCACCTGGACGAAGGAGGTCAGGCTACCACTGGGAATTCACGTCGATGATACACCAATTCCGGCGGTGAATAACACCAAAATAATCGGAGTAAGCTTCGACAGTCTGGTCTCTGCGCACGCAACCGCTATTGTCAACAAAGTGTAGAGCCGCAACAAGGTCCTCAAGTCGCCAGCCGGCAGTGCTTGGGGCAAAGACTAAGGAACGTTGCTGGCAACATACAAGGCAATATGCCGGCCGGTTTTAAATTACGCAGCACCAGTGTGGTCGCCGGGGACTAGTAGGACGCAGGGGATGAAGCTCTAGATTACGCAAAATACCGCACTCCGGATAGCGACTGGATGCCTTCTGATGTCGCCTGAACACCACCTACACGACGAGGTGAAATTGCTCCCGATCGAGGAGAACAATAAAATGCTCTGCAAGCAGAAGAGCGCTCGCCCAGGTACGTCAGGAGGCATCTCTACGAACTGACGGACGAAGTCCAGAGGTTCATTAACCAACCTCTGGACCCGTCAGCTTATCGGCAGTCCCTGAACGGCATTCACAGGGTGTCAGTCTCGAGTTATGTAGACTCCAGACCTGCGAATGCCGTTCTAGGCGCACAACCACCGGACATTGACGAGGCGGAGCTTCATCTACCTCGGAAGACTAGAACCACAATAGCCAAACTTCGCTGTCTACTGCAGCAGGTTAAACTCATACCTGAGAAGACTAAACGCAGATATACCAAATGAGTGTCGGGCATGCGGAGATACACCCTATGACTCGAAACATCTCTTCGTATTCCCGGAAAACCCGACAACCCTAACGCCTTAGTCCCCATGTGGACCGACCCTATCCAGGCTGCACGCTTTTTAGGGCTGCCGTTAGTGGAACTTGACGACAACGACTGAGATATTAACCAATCTGGGCGGGGTTGTTGTATCCGCTACAACAACAACACAACGTTGACGGATGAGCCGACTCGAGCGGGGTTTGGTAGCCGCTACTACAACTGCAGGAAGGATGACTACTTATTAGAGTTTGGACTGTGCCACACCACCTCCCCCTCCGCTCCCACCTACAAAAGCATTCTACAAATATCCGATGATTTCCCAGCAATTTCAGTAAAAATATATATTTTCCTGCCGTTTAGTCGAAAGATGCCAAAACCGGTGGAAATCTCTGCGTGACCGATATGTTAGAGAAATTAAAACCGATGCTAGCAGTGATTGGAGGCATATGGAAGATTTGAACTTTTTACAGGATTGCATGTATGTTTTTATTGAATGTATTGTAGTTTTATATATATTTTAAGTTAATTTCATTTCAATAGAACAATCAGGAAAAATTATTCATCTAACTCTTCAGCAAAATCTCGTGACACAACGAGAACTCTAAAAGAAGAGTCACAGGATGAAAACTTTTATAATAACGACAGTTTTGCATCCGAGGAAGAACCATGTAATTCATCACTAAAGAGACCTTGCGATGATGACATAGATTATATGTTTGAAGAACAAGATGTAACTGAGAGTCCAACCGCAGCGAAAACATTTTTAGTTGAAGCTTTGATAGAACCGCCAATAAATGAGCCACTAATTAGTCAGTCATATCGAAGAGCAGAACGTTCAAAACCAAGTGCTCATGCCCCGAACGCACAGGCGAAATTCGATTCTTTGGTTGGAACTTTAAATGAATACATTAAAGGGCGTATAAAGGAAAGGGAGAAAACCAACAACAGTGATTTCTTCGGGTTACTGGATACATATCTTGCAAAATTGCCAGGAACGGAACAAGATAAACTAAAAGCTGATATTTTAATTATGGTTCTAAATAAAACAAAAGAGTGTTAAATGTTATTTTCTTCTCAGACAAATAAATCTACTGATGAAATTCATGGAATTCATTTACATTATATTGGAAATAATTCTAACTCATAGGATTTAAATATGTGCAATTTTCTATTAAATTTAAAAACGTAATAATACCTACTGTATTATATGCGCATTGGTAAATACATTAGCCGCTAATAAATGTAAGCAAATACGTAGAGTTTTTTATTTATTTTTTTTTTTAGCATCAGAGCTGTGCCAACCCACTGAAATTCGGTAAGCGTATTGGTGCATTCAGAATAAATTGTAATAGCAATGGAAGAAATTGTAAAAGAAAATAGGGCATAAGTAAAGAATACCCACCGTTTCGATAGAGAAAAACGAGGAATGGGGTCTAATATTGCGGGAATAAAAGTTGTGGAAGATATTTAGGGTAAAAGATGAAATTTTGGATTTCGAAAACTGTTAATATCTTCGAATCCAATTAACTGTTTGAAAAATTAAGCACCGCGTAACATATTTCGTTTGGTATACATATTTTGTGAATTTGTGTATGATATTTGTGGAAAAAAGAGACAATAAAAATATACGCAAAAAAAATTTGTGTTTATGGATTTTTTCCCAAAAAAATTTATTTGATTTTTCTTTTGTGTGATGTATCATATGACTACTTTATCTTTGCCTTTTACTATATATTTTGCTTTTTACGTTACCTCGACTGACCAATTCCGGCGATTTTGTTACATCATTACTTTATAATTTATTTTAACAAATTTGCGGTCATTTGTGTGGAAAGGTGTCCCCTACAAAAGGTGTTCAGCCCTTCTTCTTCGGCAACACAGAAAGGAGAATTCTACTTAGTGAGGGTTGTAATCCCTAAACGCGGCCGTAGGCCGCCTACGCAGAAAGGTGTTCCCTAAAAACGATGTTCAGCCCTTCTTCTTCGGCAACAGAGAAAGGAAAATTCTACTTAGTGAGGGTTATAATCCCTAAGCGCGGCCGAAGGCCGCCTACGTAAAAATTTGTTCTCTGCAAAAGGCGTTGAGACCCTCTTCTTCGGCAATACAGAAAAGAGAATTCTACTTAGTGAGGGGTATAATTCCTAAGCTCAGCCGCCTTCGCAAAATGGTTTTCAGCCCCTATTCTTCGGCAACACAGAAAGAAGAATTCTGCTTAGTGAGGGTTATAAATATAAATTTTCTTTACACCAAAAGTACTATAACAGTGCATTCATAAGGCTACTTTTGAAGAAAAATCATTTTGAAGGGAATTTTTTCATATATTTTTTATAAAAACCAATTTTTATCAGAAATTTTAAACGTAAGGTACAAGGCATGCACACCAAAAGAAAGGTGTATTAATTTTCCTTGAAACTGCATATTAACTTTTACAAACGCTTCACTCGTTTTTGAAATATTTCGGTTTTTCAAAAATCAAATTTTGATCTTTGACCTTCGGTATCACGCTTAGGTTTAATTTCCGCAAGTAAATTTAAGTATCGTTATAATCAGCACAAAAAGCTCTATCGGCCCCTATTTTTAGTTTTTTTTTTTCTAGCGAAACGGGTATTCTTTACTTGTTCCGAAAATAGCAAATGCCAAAAACAGGTAATCCCAGCTGGAGGCATTTTTTGGCAAACATCTGATAGTGCTTTTACTTATGGAACTGTACGATGATTTCAAAATCTGGGCCCGAATCGCGGCAATCGTGATCGAGTGATTACTCGTTTCGAATCGATCAAACAAAATGGCGACTGTTTTCTCCACAATACAATTTAAATGAGCGAATCATGCACTATCGAATGCCGCGATCTCAAAATGAAATTTCCTTTCGAGTTACGTTCGAATCATCACGAAATAATGGAACGGGCATATGTGTCTGTTGCAAAAATAGGTTGTTGTTGTTGTTGCAGCAGCAGTACCTCATCCTCCCGGGGTCTCGTCATGGGCCGTATTTGTCCTCGGACTCTACAAGCCTGAGGCCAGGAAAGCGGGCGGCGTCGATAGGCATTGTTGTTGTAACAGTATACAAATTCTACAAGAGTCTTTTGGGGAGTGTTGCTGGAGTGACGGTCCTTGGCCAGATATAAATCTGGGTCTTTCCTATTACGTAGACCCGGCTGTCGTGGAAAACTTTGCAGGTTGCAGTCCAAACTATTACTGACTATTTGTTATTATACACACCCAATAATTTAGCATATCGTAGTTATCGAAATTATCGAATTAATGTCATCTATTCTCATTGGCATGTCAATACGCCATATTTTCTTGCCATTTATTACCATCGCCCAATTGTGTTTATTTTGTGCAGACAAATATTCAAAAGTAGATTGCATCTATGCAGATTTTTCCGACGCGTTTGATAAGGTATCATATTCAATTTTGTTTCATAAAATAAGAAACTTTGGTACTCATTCAGTTTTCTTAAATTGGTTAGTTATGTATATATATATGTGTTCCATATTTCATGTTCATGTTGAAATTGAAAACTGCAGGTCTGCTCCGTTTGTTGCTACTTCTGGGGTGCCTCAAGGCAGTGTCCGTGGACCGCTTTTGGGTGGACTTTAGTATTCAGCCGCAGCTTGTGTTTTAAGAAAACCAGGTGGAATTAACATTTGAAACTTGGTCAGGATGTTAAGGGAGGTATCCTCTAAAACATGTATAACGAAGGTTCGAAAACTGACAGTTGTCTCTCTCGCACCGCTCCCTTAGCAGTGGCAGAGTGTTGTTTCTTTGCAAATTTACTTGGAAAAAGTGTAGCTTTGCTGTGAAATAGAAGTATAAGCTTTTGTGCAATATGTTTATTTGTATATGCATATGAAGCACATTTAACTGATGAAAACCCAAATTGTTTTTAAATTGGATGTTTACATAAATCTCATAGTAGTTTTATTTTAATTTTGAGTCCTTTTGCATTTTTTATACAGCTAAATAGCACATAAACTACGTAATTCACGTAGATGTATTAATATTTCGTTCAATATTTCGTGTAAACTGCCAGATTTCCTGCAAATACATTAGAATTTGCAAAATGAATTTCACTACTAATTGCCTACTTTGCATACTTTTCTACTACCATTTTCGCAACAAGGGATTGCATTCTTCCTTTTTATCTGTCCTTCATAAATGCAACCTTTTGTAAGGGAGTGTCAAACCGCGGCTGTCAATAATTATCTAACCTTGTATTTAGTCTGTTCCTTTGAACTTCGGACTAAAACCTGTGGAACTGTCAAACTACAATTTTACTCTCTCAAATGAGAGTAAAAGGAGAACAGATGCAGAAGTGCATAGGAACGCAAAAAGCACTATTTCCTGTAAAAACGTCAGTCGGTTTGTTTACATGTCATTTGTATAACACTGATTTAGCTGAAATATCATTAAATAATTATTAAAATCTATACATATTCAAACATTTCGTTGTTTACTTCCATTTTTTTACAAATATAAGGTACTTTGCTTTCACCGCTGTTAGTTTTTGCTTGCACATGCAAATCAGCTGATCGTTTGACACTTTTCATGAACTTACAGGAAAAGAAACTCCGGACTAAATCCTGTAACTTCTGACTAGGAACAGTTGCTCAGTTACTCTCTCAAATGTGTTCCCACTTACAGGTTTTATGTCAATAGGAACGACTTCCTGTAAGTTCTGACTAAATCCTGTAAACCGGACTGCTATTGGAACAGACTAATTATTAAATAATGGGTCTGCTCCATGATCCAACTACACAAGATCTGACATGATGAAGCAAAAGAAAAAAGTAATTTTCTGGCTGACGTTTGTAATTTCGGCGCCATGTTATTTTCTGTGAAAAGTAAACAAAGAATATGAAGAGGAAGCATAAAGAAAAAAATGCAAGCAATAGGTTTGTATAGTAACCAATAGTCTACTAATTTGTACTGGAACCTGCAAATTTTTACTGGAAAAGTGTATAACCCAAAAAATTTGCAAGAGAGCACTGAAGGGAGAGCTGCAAATTCTTGCTAGTGAAATTTTTACTAGCAGAAATTAGCTAGCAGAAGAAGAAGAAGAATAAATGTCAAAAGCCGCCATTTGTTGAATTGTTTTAGCACAAACAAAAGTAAAATGAGTGGAAATTAAAATATTAATGATGTACTAGACTGTGTAAGTGCTTGTGTGTAAAGCAGAGGTCGAAAATAACCGTCAACACTTTGAAAGTGTCCCAAAACAGAACAGGTGGTTTATTTTTTGTAGATGTGCGCTCCTCTCAGTGGGAAAGGGTTATTTTGCATATAATTTCCGTTGCTGTTGGACACGGACACTTATCGCTGGAAGAAGAAAAATAAGTGTTAGAAGTGCGTAGAAACATATCAAATTTACTGTTGATAGAGAGATATAAGCAACGTCAACGTCACGGTGATGTTATTGATTTAAAATCCGCTATTAATTAAGAAATTATTATTATGATTTAGTTTGTGGACCAAATAAAAAATAAAATTTATTTGTGATTTGATTTTCCAACCAAATAAGAAATACAAATTTTTGATTTGATTTGTAGAGCAAATCAATTTGATTTGTAATTTTTCAGTTAAATAATACATACTTTTGTTATGCGACGCAAATAAGATATTTAAGTATCTTCCAACTTCCAGTTCCACGAAAATCTTCGGGATCCTTGGGACTAATTCGAGATTTTCGAGACTATTTCGGGATTTTTGGGCTATTTTGGGATTTTCGAGACTTCTTCAGGATTTTCGGAATCTTCGGGACTACTTCGGGATTTTTGGGCTATTTCGGGAATGTCGGGACTAATTCGGGATTTTCGAGACTACTTTGATATTTTCGGGATCCGCGGCACTAATTCGAAATTTTCGAGACTTCTCAGGATTTTCGGAATCTTCGGGACTACTTCGAGATTCTTGGGCTATTTCGGGATTCTTGGACCTAATTCGGGATTTTCGGGACTACTTTGAGATTTTCGGGATCCGCGGCGCTAATTCGGAATTTTCGAGACTTCTTCAGGATTTTCGGAATCTTCGGAACTATTTCGGGAATTTTAGGCTATTTCGGGATTCTCGGGACTAATTCGGGATTTTCGTGACTACTTTGAGATTTTCGGGATCAGCGGCACTAATTCGGAATTTTCGAGACTTCTTCAGGATTTCGGAATCTTCGGGACTAATTCGGGAATTTTGGGACAAGTAGTAGTCCCGAGAGTACTGAAAATCCCGAAATAGTTCCCAAGTTGAGTCTCTGTGACTATATCATTTTCTTTATAATTACCTTTATTTTAATCTTTCCTCCTTTATTTTCATCTTTACTCGCCCTCATCTTTTCTTCATATTTATCTTTATCATCTTTATGTTTATCAATTTCTACATTACATATTCCCCTTCACCTTTGCCCTTATATTAGTAAAAATTTTAAATTTACCTTGGTCTTCATTTTTGCATTTATCTTTACGCATCTTTGTTTTTGTTTTTATTTTTGCCTATGCCTTTATCCTTTTCTTTATCAATAAAATAAAATAGCTTATTTTCGGTGTATCATATTAAGAATGTGCACGCTCTCTTCTTTGTCATAAATGTTCGCACATGTATGTGTACGTATATGTCGTGTAAAGAAATGCCTAGCGCTTTGCTTCCACTTATTACGCCCACTTATATTTTTCAGTCCTACAATAACCCACAAATTAAGACACTTAAAAATAAAAGACCCTGCCAAAGTGTTTTTGCCCAAGGGAAATTTTAGCTGTTGATAAATAACCCACAACGGAAAACACAAAAAGATCGCACAGAGTGATTTGCCACGGTGGGAAACACTCTTTGCTTGAGAGACGAGTGTTTGTGTCAGTGGTAAACACCATACGGGACACTTGGTGACGGTTATTTTCGATCTCTGGTGTAAAGCAAAGAGTTTAAAACTGATTTATAAATAGTAAAATGTTTACAGCAGAATATCAAAAGGGTGCAACAGCTATTCACTTGCAGGTTTTTACTTGTTTTGCGTTCAATAACTTTTTCTGCTAGTTTTCTCTTCTCAATTTTACGCTCTCGCTGCAATGTTTTACTGGAGAAGTTACTATACAACCCCAACAGCCAGTTTCACCAAACTATTTAAGTGGAAATTAACTTTAATTTAATTTTGTATTTAATTCTCATTTAAATAATTTTCAGTTTCAATAAACTATTTATTTAAGTCAGTAAAAAGTGGTTGTAAAACAGACTAGGACTAGCTTTTGCTTTCATTTGTACTGAGAGCTTTTGAAAGCTTTGGCACGCTGTGTTGTAAAAGCAGGGCTGGTATACAAGTAAGCAGCAGATACACAATGATCAGGTGATTAAACGTGTAACACCTCTGAGTGTGGTTGTTCTGATTTAACTTTTATTTAAGTGCAGAGCATAGGTCACTTAAATCAAAATTAAAATTGATTGGTGAAACCGAAAATTCGAAAATTTTCACTTAAATAATTTGGTGAAACTGGCTGCAAGAATGATAGAATACAAGATTGCGCCGATCAGAGAGGATTTTTGAGAATAACTTTTCTGTGACGTCACACTGGTGCAATTGCGAGAGAGAAATGCCAAAACGTAAGCAAGAACGGAAGAAGAAGAAAAAATGTTGCAAGGAAAACGTAAACAAGTTGCACAAGTGTGACGTCATGCAAACAACGATTCTGTCAAATTCGTTAAGAGAGGAATAGCGGTCCGAGATCGGCGCAACCTTTGTATTCTCTCAATCGTGATACAACCCTAATATTGTAGCACATGTTTGTGCTAACCAATTTATTATTTTTGTATGTGTTTTTGCATCCAATCACCGCGCACTTCATTTTAATTACAATTGGACAAACAAATTTTTGAAAATCGCTTTAAAATCACTGAAATAAACCACCGACAAAATACACATAAAGAAACAAGCAAAACAGAAATAGCAAACTTCAAAATTACGAACGTCACACACTTTTTTCTCAATTGCTATTACAAATGGCTGCTTCTCAACCGGTCAGATCTGTTCTAATTGGTTCATGGGTGTGCTCAACGCAAAATTCACCTGCTAATGTGCGGTATTGCCACTCAATCTGAATGGAATAAATATTGAATATGTTTACACGGAGTACAGACTGTTATGTGGGATAATTAATTGAGGAAATAACTAAAAAGCTGAAAATTCTCATTATATATCGAAGTATCGAAAGGATATCGCGCGATTTTTTATTACAAATTTTCATTATAATATAATATATTATATTGAAGTATCGATTTTTGTTGAAAAAAAGCACCGCAGGCGAAAATTTGTAGCAAAAAATCGCGCGATTATTTATTACAAATTTTCATTATATATCGAAGTATTTTTTATTACACATTTTCGCCTGCGGCGCTTTTTTTTTAATAAAAATGGATACTTCGATATTTAATGAAAATTTGTA